>NW_017673108.1:128629-150974 GCF_001879085.1 Nicotiana attenuata | reverse complement strand
GCCCATATCTCGTCCTGAAAGCCGTTTTCATAATGTCTGAATCACTAATCTTCCGCTGGTGATAGCCCGATCGGAGGTCAATCTTAGAGAATACCCTTGCTCCCTGAAGCTGATCAAACAAATCCTCAATACGGGGTAGTGGGTACTTGTTCTTCACTGTCACCTTGTTCAGCTGTCTGTAATCAATGCACATTCTCATTGTGCCATCCTTCTTCTTTACAAATAACACTGGTGCACCCCAAGGTGACACACTCGGGCGAATGAACCCCTTATCTAGGAGTTCCTGAAGCTGTTCCTTCAACTCTTTTAACTCCGCTGGTGCCATACGATAGGGAGGGATAGAGATGGGCTGAGTGCCCGGCACCAGATCAATACCGAAATCAATGTCCCTGTCCGGCGGCATGACCGGCACGTCCGCTGGAAACACATCAGGGAAATCCCTCACAACGGGAACCGAATCAAGACTAGGAGTCTCAGCTCCAACATCTCTAACGAAAGCCAAGTACGACAAACAACCCTTCCCAACCATCCGTTGGGCTTTTAGGAAGGAAATCACCCTGTCGGGTACATAGTCAGTCACGCCTCGCCACTCGATCCTCGGAATACCTGGAATAGCCAACGTAACTGTCTTGGCATGACAGTCCAGAATAGCATGGTACGGAGATAACCAATCCATACCCAGAATCACGTCGAAATCCACCATGCCCAATAATAACAAGTCAACTCGGGTCTCCAGACCCCCAATAGTAACAAGACAGGATCGATATACGTGATCCACAATAACAGTATCACCCACCGGGGTAGATACATGCACAGGCAAGGCAAGACAACCACGGGTCGTACCCAAATGATGAGCAAAATATGAAGATACATAGGAGTAGGTAGATCCGGGATCAAATAAGACAGAGGCATCCCTGTGGCAGACCGAGATAATACCTGTGATGACTGCATCTGATGCACTGGCGTCTCTCCTATCTGGAAGAGCATAGAATCGAGCCTGACCACCGCCAGCACGGTCCTCACCCCTGGGGCGACCTCTGGCTACCTGACCTCCACTCCTAGCTGACTGAGTGGGTGCTGAAGAAACAGGAGCAGAAGATGAGGGTTGATCCCTCTGCTGAGTCTGTCTACTATGGAACCGGGGACACTGTCTCCTCATATGACCCAACTCACCGCACTCGTAGCAACGACCTGGAGCTGGAGAAGGGGACTGATGGGAACCCCTCACTGCAGATGAACCCTGGGCTGAAGAAGCAGGAGCAGAGCTCTGAGCTTGAAGGGCACTCAGTGCAGGCTGGCTCTGCTGATGACCCTAATGACCACGGCCTGACGAAGCCCCACTGGACCCTGAACGACCTGACTGAGGAGGTCTGAAGGGACGACCTCTGCTGCGCTAGAACTGGCCCCTAGACGGAGCACCACTGAAACTACCTGAACCTCGAGGCCTCTTAGCCTCCCTCTCCTCACGCTCCCGACGACGATCTGTCTCAATCTGACGAGCCGGATCAACTACCTCCTCAAATGTAACTGCTGTAGCCCTTTCTCTAGTCATCAATATGCGAATCGGATAGTTGAGACCATCCACAAAACTTCTGATCCTCTCGCGATCTGTCGGGATCATCCACGTAGCATGCCGAGCTAGCTGTGTAAACCTCAACTCATACTGAGTCACTGTCATATCTCCCTGAGTCAACCACTCGAACTGACGATGCAGCTCTTTCCTGTGAGACTGGGGTACATATTTCTCCAAGAATACCGTAGAGAACTGCTGCCACGTGAGGGGCGCTGCTCCAATAGGCCTACGCCTCTCGAACTCCTCCCACCAATTAAATGCAGGCCCTGTGAACTGGAATGTAGTAAAAGCCATCCACTAGACTCCAGAATACCCGCAGTACGAAGCATACGTTGGCACTTATCCAGAAAACCCTGGGCATCCTCGCCCTCAACACCACTGAATGTCGGGGGCTGAAGCCTACCGAACCTCTCCAACCAACGTTGCTCGTCATCCGGCATAGCTGGAACCACATGAGCTGGGGCTGGTGCGACTGGCGCAACTGGAACAACTGCTGCAACTGGTGCAGCTGGCTGAACTGGCCGAGCTGGAGCTACCCCAGGTGTCTGTAAGCCCTGAACAACCTGCTCGGGTGTGCGAGCATCGGGGGTCTGATGACCACCCCCGGTCTGAGAAGTAGCCGCCGCTGTAGTAGCTGAAACCGCTTGAGCCAGGCCAGTGCAGATGGACAAGATCTGAGCCAAAGCCTCCTGGAGACCAGGAATCACGATGGGCACTGGCGGTGCCTGAACAGGTGCTGCTGGAGCATCTACAACTGGAATTTGACCCTGAGCCTGGTCAACTGGTGGGTCAGCAGGTGCTGTCCCTGCTGCCCTGCCTCTACTGCGACCACGGCCTCTAGGTGGCACTGGTGGTCGTCCACCACGTCCGTTAGCGCGGGTTCTCGCCATCTGCGAGAGAATAGAATACGAAAATTTAGTTTTTCATAATAACAAGCCGCATGATTTGAATTTCAAGAAAGTGAAGTGTTTCCTAAAGGTTCTGTAGCCTCCCGAGGATAGATACGGACGTCTACGTACCGATCCGCGAGACTCTACTAAACCGGCTCATGACTCGCGAGGCCTAGTAACCTAGGCTCTGATACCAACTTGTCACGACCCCAAACCCGGTCGTGATGGCGCCCAACAACATTGCTAGGCAAGCCAAACCACAATCGTTCCTAAATTAACCGTAAACCTCAAACCGACAATCTAAAGAGATTATAATAGTTTTAGAATAATAATCCAATATTTATGATAGAATAATACTGAGAAAAATACGAAGTCCGATAAAACGCTCCCAAAGACCTGGGGTCACGAGTCTAGAGCCTATAAAACAATCTGAATAACAATATCTGAACGAAAATACTCAAGTCTGGAAATGTATATATAAATAAAACTGAAATAGGAAGAGTAGTCAGGTCCTGCGAACGTCAAGCAGCTACCTCAACAACTCTGATAAGCTCTGGGAAACAAAGACTGCTCAGCTAAGCCTCCGGTGTACCTGAATCTGCACACAAGGTGCAGGGAGTAGGGGTGAGTACTACCGACTCAGTGAGTAATAAGCATATAAAATGTCTGAAGATAAGAAATCCACGAAATGCCACAAAGTAAAGCTAAAACTAACAGTCCAACACCTAACTACAAACTAACAGCAAAACAACTCAAAATATATCAGTCAAGTATAATGTAAGGATGCAATGCAATGCACATGACCGCTACAGCGCACAGCCCGATCCATTTAACGTCGACGGCGCTCATTGGGGTGTGTACAGACTCCGGAGGGGCTCCTTCAGCCCAAGCGCAATATAATCATACCATTCGCTGCGGCGTGCAGCCCGATCCATACTCAGTCCACAATATGCATATGAGTCACGTAACAGATTCAATTAATTTCCCAATTTCCAATTTATTAAGAAGAATATACTTTAGATATTTAACTTCAGGAAAAGTGACTTAGCATTTCATAACAGTGATTAAACACAGGACTGAGATCAATGATTATACAAAGCATGCTATCACAATGACATTCATCCTCTAAGGATGCTACAGATCGGCACAAGGCCCCAAACACGGCAATAAGCCCAGATATATTCAATACAGGGTGCGTATCAGTCGCCAATATAGAAACATTCTTGTTCGGGATGGACTAAGTCTCAATCCCCAGTCATAACCAATCCTGCACCTGCCATGGGGTGCGAGTCACGTCCTACAATAGCGTCACAATGTGATAAGCCGGGGTTTCAAACCCTCAGGCCATCATATACACCAACTACTCACCTCTAACCGGCCGTAGAATGGTCCGCAATGCCTTTTCCTTTCGTATCGACCTCCTCGCGCGTCGAATCTAGTCAAAATCACAACGAATACATAAATATGGGTTAAAGAAACATAACCCAATCAAAAATACTCGAAAAGTACTAAAATTCACGAAGTTGGTAAAACCCGAGCCCCGGGCCTACTTCTCAAAAAATTCCGAAAATCACACCAACGGATTCCTCGTCTCGCCACGAGTCCGTGCATATAAAGTTTACCGAAAACGGAGCTCGTTTGCCCTTTCCAAATTCCATTTTTACATCACAGCTTTCCAAGCCCTAGCTTGACCCGTTTTTGATGAATTTTCTACAATTTACATGTAATTTCTACCATAAATTCGAATATTTAGGCCAAGGAACTTACCTCCAAGTTATTCTCAATCAAAATCCTCGAATTTCCTTGTTCAAAGCTCTTAAGAACGTCAACAATGGAGGAAAAATATGAAAGGGTCACGGATGAAATATTATTTTAAAACCCTTCTGTCGCCCAGTCCAGTTTTCGCTTATGCGGGACCGCTTCTGCGGCCACATTTCCGCTTTTGCGATCTTCACTTAGAAACCCGGACTTCGCTTATGCGACGCGAAGTCCGCTTCTGCGGTTCCCCCAAAACCGCTTCTGCGGTACAGTGTCCGCTTTTGCGGACCCGCTGGTGCGAGCCACCTTCCGCTACTGCGGAATTTCCCTAGCCGGCCAATGACCGCTTCTGCGACCACGTACCCGCTTCTGCGGTCCATTTCCGCAGAAGCGGAAACACCAGATGACAGCAAAATCTGACCTGCAATACACCTCAAAACTCTCGTTTAACCACCCGAATTCACCTCGAGGCCCTCGGGACCTCAACCAAATGCACAGATATGTTCTATTACTTCATTCAAACTTGCTCGTAACATAAAAACACTATCATAAACACCAAAATCATCGAATTACCACGGATTCAAGCCTAAGTTAAACTAAAACTTCCGAAACTTGCATTTGATCTAAAACCCGACCTAAACACCTCCGAAATAATCCGAAACTTTGCACACATATCCAAAATCACCTAACGGAGCTACTGCAACTCTCGAAATTCCATTCCGACCCTCGGATCAAAATCTCACCTACCATCCGGAATTCGCCAAAATCTAACCTTAGCCAATTCAAGCCTAATTCTACACCGGACCTCCAAATTCATTACTGCGCTCCTAAGTCACAAATCATCTCCCGAAACTGGTCGAAACATCGGAAATCCATTCCGAGCCTTCTAACTCATAAGTCAACATTCGGTTGACTTTTCCAAACAATCCTTCTCATAAAGAGACTTATTGTCTCATTTCTAACCGAACTCTATCCGAATTACTTCAAATTCTCCAAACACATATAATGAAACATATAGAAGCATAAAATGGGGCGGTAACTCCCGTAACAACGGGTCGGGTCGTTACATTGTACGACAGTCCCCAAGCTAAGTTCACTGTCTTCGATCGACGACCCTAAATTTACAAGGGCATTGGCCTTGCTATTTTGTTCTCGAGGTATGTGCTGTAGGGTCCATTCTTTAAACCGATGTAGAGACACTTGTAGTTTGTCCCAGTACCTTTGCATTTGATCTTCTCGAACCTCAAAAGTTCTGTTGACTTGATTTACTACAAGTTGGGAGTCGCATTTGGCCTCGATGACCTCCGCTCCCAAGATCTTAGCTAGCTCGAGACCTGCAATCATGGCCTCATACTCGGCCTCTTTGTTAGTTAATTTTAAAGTTTTGATAGGCTGTCTAATTGTATTACCTGTGGGTGGCATCAAAACGATGCCTAGCCTGGCCTCCTTCACGTTCAAAGTGCCGTCTGTGAAGAGGGTCCACACCCCCGATGATGTACCTGATTTTAATAATAGTTCCTTTTCGACCTCGGGTATGAGGGCTGGCGTGAAGTTGGCCACGATGTCTGCCAGGATTTTAGACTTAATGGTCGTTCGGGGTTGATACTCGATATCGTTCCCGCTGATCTCGACGACCTATTTTGCCAATCGACATGAGAGTTCAGGCTTGTGAAAAATGTTGCGAAGGGGATAGGTGGTTACAGCACAAATTGGGTGACATTGAAATTACGGTTTTAATTTCCTAGAGGCGCTTATTAAAGCAAGCGCTAATTTTTCTAAGTGTGGGTACCGGGTCTCGGCTTCACCTAAGGTCCGACTAACATAGTAAACAGGAAATTGCGTACCTTGCTCTTCTCAAACTAAGACCCCACTTACCGCTATCTCTGAGACTGCTAAGTATAAGTAAAGTTGCTCATCCGCTTTCGGGGTGTAAAGCAATGGCAGTCTCGACAGGTATCGTTTGAGTTCCTCCAAGGCCTGTTGACATTGCAGGGTCTATGCGAAATTGCTCTTCTTTTTAAGCAGTGAGAAGAACCGGTGGCTCCTATCTGAGGACCTCGAAATAAACCGACCTAGGGCAGGTATGCGCCCTGTTAACCTTTGTACAACCTTGACATTATCCAAACATGTGATGTCTTCGATTTCCTTGATTTTATCGGGGTTGATTTTGGTCCCCCGATTTAATACCGTAAAGCCGAGGAACTTGTCCAAACCGACCCCGAATGCACATTTCTCTGGGTTGAGCTTCATGTTGTACTTTCTCAGTATGTCGAAGGTCTCCTACAAATGTTTTAAATGGTCCTCTGCTCGCAGGGACTTAACTAGCATATCATCAATATAAACCTCCATTGATTTACCTATTTGTTCTTCGAACATTCGGTTTACTAGGCGTTGATAAGTAGCACTATTATTTTTTGTCCAAACGGCATTACATTATAGCAATAGGTGCCGTATTTACTGATGAACGAAGTCTTTTCCTGATCCTCCGGGTTCATTTGCATTTGATTGTACCCGAATTAGGCATCGAGAAAACTAAGGATCTCTTGGCCGGTCGTGGCATCGATCATGCGATCGATATTCTACAAAGGAAAGGAATTTTTAGGGCATGCCTTTTTTAAATCCTTATAGTCTACGCACATTCTTAGTTTATTTCCCTTTTTAGGGACTACAACTACATTTGCTAACCATTCGGGATATTTTACCTCCCGAATGGATCCTATATTGAGAAGTTTTGCTACCTCATCCTTAATGAATGCATGTTTTACCTCAGACTCGGGCCTTCTCTATTGTTTTACCGGGCGGAACCTCGGGGCCAAGCTCAGTCGATGCGTAGTGATCTCCGGTGGGATCCCTGTCATATCTAGGTGGGACCAAGAAAAATAATCCATGTTATCTAAAAGGAATTGAACGAGTTCTTTCTTGAGCTCGGGGGTTAATCCCGTGCCCAGGTATACCTTTCGATCAGGCAGGTGCTCGATCAGTATGATTTGTTCCAGCTCTTCGACCGTTGACTTAGTTGCATCAAAATCATCAGGGATTATGAAGGTTCGAGGTATCATATACTCATCGACCTCGAAAGTTTCCTGCTCCTCCGACCGGGCCGAGGCCGGTGACTGCGGTCTTCGTCGATTGCAAACATTTCTTTGGCAGCAGGTTGTTCACCGTACACCATTTTGATTCCTTCTGTTGTTGGAAACTTCAGGACTTGACGAAGGGTCGAGGGCACTGCCCTCATGTTATGGATCCAATGCCTTTCGAGCAGCGTGTTGTACCTCATGTCACCTTCGATCACATGGAACTTCATTTCTTGGATGGTCTCGGCCACATATACTGGCAATATGATTTCCCCCTTGGTGGTTTCTGCCATATTGAAGCCATTAAGTACTTGAATTGCGGGCGCAATTTGATCTTGGATGCCGAGTTGCTCTACGACCCTTGATAGAATAATATTTGCCGAGCTACTTGGATCAATCAACACACGTTTAAATTGAATATTATTCATAAGGATAGATATTACCAGTGCATCGTTGTGAGGTTGTTCGATCCCTTCTGCATCCCCGTCGTTGAAAGACAGGGTTTCTTCTGGTAAGTAATCCCGAGTTCGCTTTTCCCTCGTGATTGTCACCTTGGTACGTTTAAATACCGGTACTTGAGGAATATCGACCCCACCAAAGATCATATGAATTACGTGTTGTGGTTCTTACTGTTCGTTTTTCCTGTTTGCATCCCTGTCTCTGAAGTGATTTTTAGCTCGGTCACTGAAGAATTCTCGAAGATGACCCTCGTTGAATAAACGAGCTACCTCCTCCCTCAAATGTCTGCAGTCTTCAGTTTTTGTGACCATGGGTACCATGGTATTTGCATATTTGATTAGGGTTCCTTTGAGCTGGATCGGTCTGTAGGGGTCTGGGCCATCTAGTATCATTGATCCGTCCAATGGCCGATACAATACCCGATGCATGATGCTGAAGTAGTATTCTGACAGTCGTGGTGCTTCTGTGGGCTCGACATGTTTATCGAAGCCACTTTTACTCACGAGCCCTCGGAGCTCTATCCTAGATCATTCCTTCGATCATTTCGAACGGGATTACGTCTAGGGCTGCTGTTTCTACGATCTGCGCTGTATGGTTGATACCGATCTCTGTTCGATCGAGGTTCTCTGTCGATGTCTCTTTGAATTCTGCCGACGGGCCTATTTGGGTAAACAGAACCAGAAAGAGTTCCCAATTGATCATCCTCGACCCTGATCTTCGAATGGCATCGCTTATGTACATCGACCCTGGTTACAACTGGATATTCAATTAAATTCTGCTTTAGTTGTCGTGATGCTATCGAACTTCGTTCGTTCAAACCTTGAGTAAAATCTTGAACAACCCAATCATCTGTGACCGGGGGTAGGTCCATGCGTTCCATCTGGAACTGAGAGACGAATTCCCTTAACATTTTGTTGTCCTTTTGTCTTACTTTGAAGAGGTCCGACTTCCTAGTCACAACCTTTATTGCTCCGGCATGTGCCTTCACGAAGGAATCTGCAAGCATGGCGAAGGAGTCAATGGAATTGGGCGGCAAATTGTGGTACCATATCATTGTCCCTTTCGATAAAGTTTCTCCAAATTTTTTCAATAGAACTGATTCAATCTCATCATCTTCTAAGTCATTTCCCTTTATTGCGCACATATAAGAAGTGGCATGTTCATTAGGGTCGGTGGTTCCATTGTATTTGGTAATTTCTGGCATGCGGTTTTTTTTTGGGATAGGCTTCGGAGCCGCACTTGGGGGAAAGGCTTCTGCACAAACTTTTTCGAATCCAAACCCTTTAGGATCGGGGGTTCCCCCGGTATTTGGTCAACCCGTGATTGTACGTTTCTACCTTTTTGTCATTAGCCTCAATTTTCTTTTCGCCTGATTCGATCCGTTTAGGGAGCTCCTCAAGCATCTTCATAGTGGCGGGGTCAGTCCCCAATTCATTGGTGTTCGATTTCTCCGGTACAGGTTCTGCTCTATGAACAACTTCCTGTGATGTTTCGAGGTCTATTCTGCTTGGTGCTCGATTCTGATTTTGGAGTTGTGCTATCGCAGCATGTTGAGTCTGCAACATCTCGAATATCATTCAAAGGCTAATTTCGCTTTATTCACCGCTCTGTGCATTCTGATCGGCTGCTCGAGCATCTTTGCGGATGCTATTTACAAGGTCGACGCCCAAATTCCCATTAATGTCAATATAGGAGCTGACATCGACTGGGTCTACGGCCGGCGGTCCATCGGGGTTAACTGGAGGTACTCCGTTTCCCGAGGCGAATATGTTTTCGGTCTCGCCATGAAGACCAAGGCCGTTGTCTGTGCGAGTGTGTGCTACTTGAGAGTTTGACATGTTGATTCCTGAAATCAAAGACACTTACTAGAACAAGCGTAAAGCAATGTGTGTTATGAGAATTAATACCAGGCAAACACTATTATCCTTAGCCCCACGGTGGGCGCCAAACTGTTTACCCTAAAAATTGGATAACAATTAAACTTATAATGTGGTTTTAAGGATACGTGTTTTCACCTAATACTAATTGATGAGTATGAGGATTAATAATAGAAACTAACAATAAGATAAAGCAAATAAGTGCTTGAACGTAATTCAGCCCTCAAGCTTGAGTACCCTCGGACGGATTGGCGCAAGAACGGTTAAAAATATAAGCAAGCTGATGAACAAGAATATGATCTAAAGAAAAAGTATTATTGCACAAATATCCAGAATGTAAGTCCCTTACAAATGATTGGAACTCCTCTCTATAAAATAGAGGAATTCTAATTATGGTATAACTCTAATTATAGAAGAAAATCCCATGATTCGCTAATTAACCTTCCTTGATTTGATCCGTTCCGAGATTTTCACCATGATCTTCGACCAGTCACGGATATCTCGCCTTTTTGTTATTATGCTACCTTCGATCTTGCTCGATGTCTGTCTCGTTCGGTCTCAATCACTACCGGTCTCGATCTTGGCAGGTACCTCGAGTCTTCGAACTTGGTACCTTGTCCTTGTACCTCGATCTGATCCATTACAGGATCGATCTTCGATCCTTCACACTAGTCTCGATAAATCAGTTTACTGCAGAAAATTACTTTATATACAACTAATTCAAGAAGGCGCTAGCCGCTATCAACCTACTACTAAATGATTTTGTTTTCTTTAGTTCTTTCTGTGTTTGCCAACGAACAAATCGATCAGTGTATTTTGAACACCCACAGTGCTACCATCCTAGCACTTATTTACTCATGTAATGAGGTATATATTTTGAACAACTACAGTGCTAATAACAGCACTTACCCATGTAATGATGCGTATTAGTGTATAATATTTTGTTTTTTAACCAAAACAAAAGATATCTGAATAGTATGATTAGAGCATGTATAGAAGAAGCTCAAAATGTAAACAATGGCAGGTACGCTTGGTCATAATGTCATGATCTTGAGAACAAAAATATATTAATCCAGAAATTTGTCCACTATAAGGTGGGGGGAAAGAAATTTTGTCCTTGATTATTTGAAATAAATAACTGCAGTGTCAATTAATGTCGAAAAAGATTGTTCGTCCTTATTTGAGGACACTTCGATCGATAGTTTCGATGAGATAATAAACAATATATCAAGTTATATTTCTTGGTGATTTTGTCGATCGAAAAGTAAATTTGAGACGGATTATATTCTAATTGTTATAATTTCGTTTTATACCATTTAATAAATCTCACAAAAGATTCTCTATTTATTTCTTCTCTTTCCTGATATCTATTTACATGCCCATCCCTCTCGAACAAATATTTTTTGGAAGATAATTCAATTGCCGTTTAACAAAATTGTGCTAACGAGGGATTTCACATCTCATGGGTGCATTAATAAGATGAAATATCAGTAGATATTAATGTTTTAACGCATGGACAACTATTTCTTTATATAAATAGATGAATTTACAAAAAGAGGATAAAAAAAATTGTGCTCTTTATCGGCAGCTTTAAAGCAAGGAAAAAAAAAGAAGCCAATGGGACATCGTACGCATTATGGTTGCTGACGAACGAAACTCGGCTAGCGTTTGGCCATAGATCTCAAATTTATTTTGAAAAATCTGATTTGGGTGAAGTTTGGTTTGAAGATGAAAATGTGTTTGGACATACGTTTTCAAAACATATTTTTCAACTTTATTTTGAAAAAACATGTATATAATTCCCAATTTTTGGGATTTTGGCCCAAATTCAGCTCAATAGCTGATTTTGGAATTTGAAATTTTTGATTTGGGATTTGGCCAAAATATGAGCAAAATTTATGGCCAAACATGAGTTTTGAAAATAAATCTCAAATTTATTTTGACAAAATTTATGGCCAAACGGGGCCTCAAATTCAATTTGAATTTCGGATTCACTCTTTTAGTCCTACTTTTTCTTAATCTACACGACTTTAAAACTAACTGATAAAATAAGTGAACGATAATGCGGAGAGTACTGCTACCTCGAATTATTTACTTTACGCTTAAATTTAGGAAATTTTGGTAGATTTAAGTACCTATTAGCTAGTGTGGCTCAGTAAATTGTAAGCTCAACATTTTACTGTAATATAGAAATCTACCCGGCTGTGAAGTTTTACGTGGACCTTGACACAGAGGCGAAAATAAAATTTGAAGTTTTTGAATTTGGAATTTTAGTCCTTGTAAGTTACTGGTTTTTAATTTAATAATTTGTACTTATTTAATAAAATTTATTAAGACAAATACAAAGTATGAACTAAAGTTACTTGGTTCGACCGAACTCGTAACTCATATTCTAGCTCCGTCCCGGCCTTGACCCATGTAGTAATGCATAAAAAATTGTATATACTGACAATATAATATTTTTTACCCCATCAAGTCAATTTAATCGATTATAGTAAGTTACTCTTATATTTCAGGTTGTGCACTGTCAAACAGTATGAGTCATACTGTAACAGATGCAAATATTGTGACACAAGACGCATCTGAAAATAAATGCACGCGCACGTGCTCAAATTTGATGTTACAACATTATTGATCATGTAAAACGTGATGAATAATACGTCTACTTGAAAAAGGGACTACTTTTTACTGCTGATAGTGCATAAAAACGATAGAAATCAATTTTACCGCAAATGAACTTGAATAAAAATTTATTTTATTGCCACCACAATCAATGACGGACAGCTGTTTTCTGCATTAAGATGACCATTTTTTCTGGCTAGAAAGCTAATTACTACAAGTCTACAACAGGAACATATAATCTAATCTAAGAATAAATGTGTACAAACACATATATAAGGAGTTAGGATAGAGTAAATCAAAGTAATCAATTCTTAGGGTTCGGCAGTTTGCAGCTTGGGCATATTCTCAACTTTAGCTGCTTCAACTCCACATATAGAATTATGCAGACACGAAGCCACGTGAATTTTTCCTGAGGAAATTAGTGAACCAAGCTTTACAATGTCAATAATCTGTTCCTCTGTGAGTTCTGGAAGTTTCTGATTATTGTTCTCATCAACGATAATAACATGGTTTTGTATCTTCTCTGGAAGTTTCTGCTCCTTTAAAATGGCCTTCTCCTTTTTGTTGTATATTATATAGAGCACCATTTGGAAAATTCCTAGGATGAATCCCAATATGTTTGGAATCTACAATGATAAAGCTGGAAGTAAATACATGAGAAGATTCAACATATATATTTTATGTAACATAAACACATTAAATATAGAACTTACAGCAATGTTAATGTCTTTTACGAGAAGACCATAGAAGAACCACATGACAGCACTTAATGTGAGGAAAACGGATAGGAGAAGTGGCATGTATTTCACACTCTTTGTTTTTATAACTTGTCTCTGCATAAGATGAGAAAGATAGTTAAGCATTATCTTCATTTACATGCATGGAAAAACAGGGGAAATAAATGAATAAGATGACAAAAATTCTCAAAATACGTGAATGATTTGCATGTAATTAAAAGCTCACCACAATGCCTAAGGGCGCTACAAACACACACAAGGAAAACACAAGGCAAATCCATCCAACCGCTTGCCCACGAGCGGCACCTTTGAATAGAAATTGGGTAACAAGGACAATAACACCAAAGTCGGCCACCACAAATAATACGAGCATCTTCACAGTTTGGACCTGCATTAATTAAATTGTGAAGACCAAAGTAAATTCACTTCCTTTAGGAAAGAAAACGAATAAAATATACTCTCACCGTTCACTTTTACTTGGCATGTATACCAAAAATAGACTTTTATTTTTACTTGTCACTTTACGCATATCAAGAGAAGACAAATTTTTGTTTCCTGTTATACCCACAGTATTTATTACTCATTTCAAATTATTTTCTCAAATCCAATAAAATATGCATCAATTAATATGGGTATCATGGTAAATTATGCATTTCATTTATTATATTTTAAGGGACGTGAAAAGTCAAAACGTGCAAAGTAAAAGTGAACGGAGGGAGTAAATTTTCTCTACCAAAAAAAGAAGAAGGAAAAATAAGATTTCTTGTAAAAGCATACCCTCACTTTCTTTGGTGCGTAGAAAAGATACAAACCAACGTAGATAGTTTCAATGAAACAACCAAAGGAGTTTATAGTGATGATAAGGGTCGTGTTTGTCTTGAGAAATGCATAATAAATCCAAAGCATGGAACTAAAGAGAGCAACCATATATGGAATCGATTGATAGCCTTCAGTTGATTTTTTCTTGTAAATTTTATAAAATGTGGGCCTGCAAGTGTGATCAAATTATAGTTTTAGTCAGATTATAATTAAGCCGAAAAAGTAAAAAAGGTACTATAACATATTAAAAAATGTAAGCAAATGGAGACTCACAGTGAAGAAAGGAACACAATGAATGAGACAATGTTACCTGCAAATTGCCAAAAGGAAAAAAAGAAAGAAAAGATGAAGAGTTATTTACGCTAGAAAGTGGTAAAATAACAAGAGTGGTGCATGCAAATGATTTAATAAATGTTATGTTACTTATGGAGGAAAAACAGGTTTGTATTTACCAAGGACACCAAAAGCAAAAGCCCAGTGACCAGAAATAGCAGCCATCTCTTTTTTTGTATGTTTCTAGCCAAGGAATTGCAAATATCTAGCACTCTGTCTCTCACCCACAATGCTAGAGTTGCACAAGTACTACTTGACACTGAAATAAGGAGAGCATGGTCGACATATTTATATAGGCAGGGGGTGGGAAAGTGGGTGCAACAGAGGAAGAACTTTTTGTACTGTATATTTTATTTCGACAAATATTCTATTCTAAAATGCAAAAGAGCACACCGAAAAGGGAAGGTGCAATGGCAATATCCCAGGATGCTCCTTTATTATGTCATCCACCAATCCACAGTTGCACTATGGCTTAAAACTCATGCTTTAATTTTTTTGGAGGGGTTTCATTTTAATGAATTTATATACAAAATGAACTCCTAATCAGCTAAATAATGATGGAAGGACCTAAATTGCCTGCCATTTGGCCTCAATAATGTAGGGGCGATCCAGTTCTGGCTTTTGGGTGCAGCTATTGTCTATTGAGGAGATCTATTTGCCACAATGGCCGAAGAAATTCAGGATATGCTTCCCTTTGCTTTGCTTTAGTAGGTTCACCTTTTCCTAGTGGGTTGTCATTATTTTAGCGATCTCTATAGTTATAAAAAAATAAATGCATTCAATTTCTTTATTTCTTACTCCCTCTGGCCCACTTTAAGTGATTTTTTGACATTTTTTTGTTGTCCATAATATTTGATTTTTTTCAAACATCATGAAAGAATTAACTTCTTTTTTCCAATGTTGCCCTTGGAGTAAGGAGCCTAGGAGTATTTATTGTATTTCCAATGATCCAACTAAGGTTAATATGGTCAATTATATTGTTAATTAATGCTAAAAGATGGATTCCTTAATATATGTGAAAACAACCAAAGTGGATCGGAGGGCCTATATATTTGAGCGAGTCTAAATAGATAGGGCTATAATTTGTCGCATATTTTGCTTGGGTCGCAATGGACAGGTCAATTTGGAGCAATGAGTCATAATTTACCCTGTCCAAATTCAAAAGCTTTTTCCATTTGTGTGTTCTTTTAAACTTTGTTTAATTTTTCAAATGAAACTAATAGATTAATAATCTTTTCTTTATTTATTATGATTATTTCAAGCAAATCAGACTCCAACATAATTATTTTCTACTTTTTGATAAGTTTTCTTATGGATCAATTTAGGTTACATATGCAACTCAATTGGCCCAAGCTTTAGATGAGCTGAATTGAACTATGCCCAAAATGATTTGCCAATAAACATATTGTTCGGATACTTAGGTTGTTTGAGAAGAAGGGAAATGAAAATAAATAAATCGATTAGGGTTTCTTACGCAAGGAGTGGAAGCAGACACGTGGCATTATCATAAGTGCAGGCGGACAGCTCTGAGATCAGGGATTAAATGGGGTTCACAAATGGAGGGTCCATATTTAATCAATTAGTTAGAATCTAATGGTGGAGGATTATTCTAATGTGCTATTAATGGCATTAGTTTTAATAGAATCCATATGTCAATACCGATAATTCCAACTGCCTCTCTCCTCTCTAATTCTCTCTCTCTCTCTCTCTCTCTCTCTCTCTCTCTCTCTCTCTCTCTCTCTCTCTCTCTTATTCCCCAAAATTCTCATACTCTTTTGACCTAATTCTTTTCTTCCATTTCAGGGACTCCATTGAAGCTTACTACAGCTGGGCATTACTTTTTAGAGTAGTAGTTGAATTGTAATCAAAGACTCTACTTGTAATTCTATTGATTGAGCTAATAAAATTCCCCATTTCTTCCTTTAATTCAATTTTGCATACAATTATATTACAAATTGGTATCAGAGCACCTTCTTGGCCCTAAAGAATGACGATTACCGAGACCAGATGTAAAACTACTGAGAAAAATATTAGAAAAGTAGAAAATCAGTTACAGGAGCATATCGCTTCAACAAATCAAAAGTTCGAGGATTTGAGCAGTAAGATGGATCTACTGATGGAGAAGATTCTTCCTTCTCACGATGGAATATTGGGTAGTGGCCCAGGAGAAGGGTTGCAACTGGACAGCTCAGGAACTCGTAACAGGTATGGAGATCAGCCGGAATCTTCCATGAGTAGGAGCAATTGGAGCCATAGGTTTGAGTTTCCCTATTTTGATGGAGTGGGGACAGACCTATGCTCATGGCTAAGGAGATGTGAAAGGTACTTCCATTACAATCGTGTATTGGACCCAAAAGAAAAACTAGAAGCAGCAGTCTTTCATCTGGTGGGAAAGGCTGAGGCCTAGTTTTTTTGCTACCAGATCAGTAGAGGAACAATCACTTGGAAGGATTTTTGTGAGGAAATCTGCAAAATATTTGTAGAAGTAGACAACAGTAAGTTCAATTTGATTGGTGAATTCAAAAATATTGAACAAAAAGGCACAGTTAATGAGTACTTAGAGAAATTTGAAGACCTTAAATCTTGGGTATTTTAGAAGGCCTACCATACTTGAGGAATTCTTTTTAGAATTATTTATGGAAGGACTCAAGGAAGAGATTAGGCATATTGTTAAAATGCTTAACCCTTACACCTTGAGTCAAGCAGTGGAAAAGGCTAGATATTAGAAAAAGGTGATTGAAGCTCAAAATAGGAAGAACAAGGGTCCTTGGAACAGAGGAACAATGCAGACTACAAGCTCAACTATGAGTAGGCTTACTGGTAATTGTTCTAAAGAAGGTTTCACTAATGCAGCAAGAGCAAGGAACAAGAAGAACCACAATACATGCTATAAGTGTGGAGACAAATGGGTTCCAGGACACCAAGAATAAGCAGATGAATGCCATTACTGCTGAAGAAGATCAAAATGAGGATGAATAGATGGGGGAAGTACCGGGTATGGAGTATAGTGAGGACAATCTTGAAGAAGTGATAGAAGAAGTTGTGAGTCTCAATTCCATGTCAGGAACTGAGGTTCCAAACACTATAACACTCAATGGAACAACAAAGAAAAAAATGCTCACTATTCTATTAGATTCAGGAAGCACACACATCTTCCTTGATTCGGAGACAGCTAGGCAAATTGGGTGTGTTTTGAGAGAAGCTAGACCTATGAGAGTAATTATAGCTAATGAGAATCAGCTAATGAGTTTGTACACTTGCCCCACACTCCAGTGAAAGATACAAGGAATAGAGTTTGAGGACTCAGTCAGACTCGTTCAATTGGGAGGTTATGACATGATTCTAGGTGGAGACTGGATGAGATCTCATGATCTAGTTCTGTTGGATTTTGTTGCCTACAAAGCTGTAGTATCCCACAAGGATAAAAGAGTGGAGCTTAAAGGGATGTACAATCAAGCCTATTTACAGAGCATATCAGGCAGCAGTATTAGGCAGCTAATCAGGAAGGGCAAGCTATTTTGGGGACATCTGTTCACAATATCAGCAACAGAAATAGAAGATAAGAAGGAGTTACCCGAGGAGTTACCTTCAGAGATCTCTGAAGTACTGCGGCAGTATTTTGATGTCTTTGCTGAGCCTAAATCACTTCCTCCCAAGGGCACCATGATCACTCCATACCCTTGAAACCTGAAGCAGCACCAGTAAGCATCAGATCATACAGGTACAATTATTTTTAAAAGAATAAAAAAGAGAAACAGGTTAAAGAAATGTTAACTAATGGGATAATACAACCTAGCCGTTCTCCATTCTCATCACCTGTTCTGTTGGTTAAGAAAAAGGATGGCAACTGGAGATTTTGTGTAGACTATAGGGAGCTTAACAAGCTGACTGTTAAGGACAAGTTTCCTATACCCTTAGTGGATGATTTGCTAGATGAATTAAATGGGGCATGTGTGTTTTTTAAAATTAATCTAAGGGCAGGGTACCATCAGATTAGGATGCATGAGGAGAATATCCATAAAACAGCCTTTAGAACACACCTTGGGCACTATGAGTTTAAGGTCATGCCCTTTGGCTTGGCAAATGCCCCTGCAACATTCCAAAGCCTTATGAACCATGTCTTTCAAGACTACCTAAGAAAATTTGTGATGGTTTTCTTTGATGATATCTTAGTCTACAACCCCACAGTCCAGGAACACAGGGGGCACTTGAAGGCAGTCCTAGAAGTGCTCAGGAAAGAACAACTGTATGCTAAAAGGTCAAAATGCTCCTTCTGCCAAGATAAGGTGGAATATCTGGGACATATTATCACAGGTGAAGGGGTGACTACTGATCCAGCCAAGATAAAGGCAATGGTTAATTGGCCCACACCAAACTCTATTAAGGCATTGAGGGGATTCCTTGGGTAAACAGGCTACTACAGAAGATTTTTCAAGTCTTATGGGGTTATCAGCAAGCCTTTGACCAACCTACTGAAGAAAAATGCATTTTAGTGGTGTCCAGAAGTAGATTTAGCCTTTCAGAACCTTAAAAAGGCTATGACTACTACCCCAGTCTTGACCCTAGCAGACTTTGGTAAAACCTTGTGGTGGAGACTGATGCTTGTTCTACAGGAATGGGGGTAGTCCTGATGTAGGGGGCAGGCCACTAGCCTTTTTCAGCAAGGCCCTAGCACCTAGACATTGGGGTTTATCAACTTATGAAGGAGTACATGGCAGTACTGGCTGCAGTTGATAGATGGAGGCATAACTTACAAGGAGGACACTTCATTATTAGAACAGATCACCACAGTCTTAAGTACTTATTGGAGCAGAAAGTAACCATTGCTCTTCAACAAAAATGACTAACTAAGTTGTTGGGACTTGACTATGAGGTACAATACAAAAAAGGGATAGAAAACAGGGTAAGTGATCTGCTTTGTCTAGAAAACAGCCTGAGCATTTAACCTTGAATGCTATCACCAGTACATGCCCTACATGGATGCAAGAGGTGGTGCAAAGCTATGAACATGATCCCTCAGCCTTTCAACTCATCACTGAGTTGATCACAGCTCCTAATAGCAAACCCCACTATTCACTTGGGCAAGGTATCATCAGATACAAACAGAGAATCTATGTAGGAAGGGGAGCTAACCTTAGAAATAAAATTCTTGAAGCTCTACATCAGTCACCTCTAGGAGGTCATTCTGGCCAAATGGGAACCTATAGGAGAATTAAGGGAGTCTTCTACTGGCCTAACATGAAGACTCAAATTACTAAATGGGTTTTTGAATGTGACATTTGTCAAAGGGTGAAGAATGAACATATGCTCTCCCCAAGTCTAACCGGTGTTTTGAGTCCTAACGCTCCGTTCAGCAGTCGGAGCCCATGAACAGCTTCATTTCAGGTATTTTGACTTGTACGCGTGGTCAGAATTAAGTTTCAGGAAGTTCAAAGTTAATTTAGAAAGAGAATTCTCATTTCAGAAGCTTAAAGTTGAAAGAATGAACTAGGATTGGAATTTTGAGTAAACGACCTCGGAATCAGGATCCGAAGGTTCCAGCAGGTTCGTATGATGATTTCACACTTGGGCGTATGCCCGATTCGTGTTTTGGATAACCCGGGAGTGTTTTGGCGCCTATTGTGGAAGTTAGCATTTTAGAAGGAATTTCATAAGTTTGGTTCGAAGTGCATTTTAGAGTTATCAATGTCCGTTTGGAATTCCGAGACTGTGAATAGCTCCATATGGTGATTCTGGAGTTGGGGGCGCGATCGGAAGTGAATTCGGAGGTCCGTAGGACATTTTGGAGCCATTTGGCTAAGGATGGAAATTTGAAGGTTTTTGAGAAGTTTGACCGGAGGTTGACTTTTTGATATCGGGGTCGGAATCCGATTCCGGAAGTTGCAGTAGGTCTGTAATGTCAAATATGACTTGCGTGCAAAATTTGAGGTCAATCAGACGTGATTTGATAGGTTTAAGCATCGAAAGTAGAAATTGGAAGTTCTAAAGTTCATAAAGCTTGGATTGGGGGTTGATTCATGATTTTAGCGTTGTTTGATGTGATTTGAGGCCTCGAGCAAGTCCGTAATGTGTTTTGGGATTGGTTGGTATGATTGGTCGGGATCCCGGGGGCCTCAGGTGGATTCCGGGTGGTTAACGGATCAAAATGGAATTTGGGAAGGCTTGAGATTTGTTGCTTCTGTCATAACCGCATCTGCGGTTCTTGGACCGCAGAAGCACCGCAGAAGCGGGACCGCAGATGCGGTCAAAAGCTCGCAGAAGCGGAAGGGGGCCAGGTCCAAGGAAACCGCAGAAGCGGCCCAAGGACCGCAGAAGCGGTTCCGCTTAAGCGGCCCCCAGACCGCAGAAGCGGTCAGCTTCCTTTTGCCCAAAGCCGCAGAAGCGGAACTTTTTCCACAGAAGCGGAAGCAGCTGGGGCAGTGAGATGTTTTAAGTTCGGGGTTGAGTTCATTTCAACCCCATTTTTCTTCCATTGGAGTCGATGGGGAGCAGCTTGGAGATGCCATTTTCGTCACTTGTCATGAGGTAAGTAATTTATGCTAGCTTTGAGTTAAATACAAGGTTTATACATGGATTTAGGCAAGGAAATTATGGAAATTTGGGGTTTTGGTGGAAAACCTAGGAATTTACATTTCTTCGAATTTGACCACGATTTTGAGTATGGAATTAGGAGAAAATCATATATTTGAGTTCCTAAGGTCATAGGTAACCTTTTTCTTCGAGAAATTTCGGATTCCGGGTACGTAGGCACGAGGGTATTTTGGTCATTTCACTAAGCGGAGTTGGGAATCTGTATGATTTGATTTTCTAACAAGTATTTGAGCATGTTCTCATTAGTTTATCGTTAATTGGCTAGTTTTGGTGCATTGTGCGTCGGTTCAAGCCTTCGAAAGAATGTAGAATGCCGGTTATGAGTCTTCGGAGCGAGGTGAGTCTCCTTTCTAATCTTGTGAGGGGAAATTTACCCCATAGGTGAGTAAACTGGTTATGTGTTCCTATTTGTGGGGGCTACGTACGCACGAGGTGACGAGAGTCCGTGCGTAGCTACTATTATGCTATTGTCCGGGTAGTCTAGGACTCGAAAAGTATGTTATACTTGGATTACTGTGAACCCATTGATAGTTTGAATTGTTTAAATCACCATGAATTGGTAAAGGAATTTAAAAAGAGAAAGTTTTTTATTTGGATGATTATCCTCGATGAGCTCTTAATTTCCTACTTGAGCATGTATTTTATGTGTGCCTGCGTCGCATGGATGATTCGCGAGCAAGATATGTGTTTATTTATGGAACGGGCCGAACGCCTCGGTGAAAATAGATGCATCTATGGTTCGTGCCGCTCGACCCTCGGCAGTGCACAGTTTACATTCCTGTTGGAGCGGGCCGTCGCCTCAGTGTGATTTGCGCATGTTTATCTGTTCCTTGAAGAATCGTAAATGTGGAATTGGCCCTATGTGGCTTGATATAAACTGATAAGATAATAAAGAATAGACTTTGAAGCCCTTGATTTATTGTTGAAGGTGTTTACCTGATTTCTGGCTTCACAATTAGAACTTCTGTATAAACCCATGATTTTTCCTTGCACTTATAGAATATTGTTAATTGACCTCTAGTGAGTGTCGATGTTGGCCATCTCGTCTCTACCCCTTCGGGATTAGGCGGGATTCTCACTGAGTACACGTTGATTACGTACTCATACTACACTTCTGTGAATTTTTGTTGCACAGGTACATGTACACTTCTAGCAGCCTACTGGGCGTAGCAGCATGGATAATTCTGGGACTAGTAGAGCTGCAGTTTGCGAGGCGACCCGCAGCTAGTGTAGTTCCTTTCTGCTCTTTTATTATTTATTCCCTGTCCACTGTATTTCGGACAGATGTTGTATTTTATCTTACTTATCAGTAGTCGCTCATGCACTTGTGACACCGGGTTCTGGGATGGTTTTTCGAAAGATTTGAATTAATTAACATTGTTTGATTTGAATTGAAGCAAAAACCTCTTATTTATGAAAAATGGAAGGAAATTTCTGGAATTTGATGTATTTTAAAAGAGGATTTTAAATCGGTAATTTAATTGGCTTGCCTGACAGCGGTGTCCGGCGCCACCACGACCCTTAATGGATTTTGGGTCGTGACAACATGGTATCAGAGCACTAGGTTCCCGTCGGTCTCACGAGTCATGAGCAAGTCTAGTAGAGTCTCGCG
>NW_017673108.1:109974-128623 GCF_001879085.1 Nicotiana attenuata | reverse complement strand
TGTAGTAGCTGAAACCGCTTGAGCCAGGCCAGTGCAGACGGACAAGATCTGAGCCAAAGCCTCCTGGAGACCAGGAATCACGATGGGCACTGCCGGTGCCTGAACAGGTGCTGTTGGAGCATCTACAACTGGAATTTGACCCTGAGCCTGGTCAACTGGTGCTGGAATCTGACCCTGAGCCTGGTCAACTGGTGGGTCAGCAGGTGCTGTCCCTGCTGCCCTGCCTCTACCGCGACCACGGCCTCTAGGTGGCACTGGTGGTCGTCCGCCACGTCCGTTAGCGCGGGTTCTCGCCATCTGCGAGAGAATAGAATACGGAAATTTAGTTTTTCATAATAACAAGCCGCACGATTTGAATTTCAAGAAAGTGAAGTGTTTCCTAAAGGTTCTGTAGCCTCCCGAGGATAGATACGGACGTCTACGTACCGATCCGCGAGACTCTACTAAACCAGCTCATGACTCGCGAGGCCTAGTAACCTAGGCTCTGATACCAACTTGTCACGACCCCAAAACCCGGTCGTGATGGCGCCCAACAATATTGCTAGGCAAGCCTGACCACAATCGTTCCCAAATCAACCGTAAAACTCAAACCGACAATCTAAAGAGATTATAATGGTTTTAGAATAATAATCCAATATTTATAATAGAATAATACTGAGAAAAACACGAAGTCTGATAAAACGCTCCCAAAGACCTGGGGTCACGAGTCTAAAGCCTCTAAAACAATCTGAATAACAATATCTGAACGAAAATACTCAAGTCTAGAAATGTATATATAAATAAAACTGAAATAGGAAGAGTAGTCAGGTCCTGCGAACGTCAAGCAGCTACCTCAACAACTCTGATAAGCTCTGGGAAACAAAGACTGCTCAGCTAAGCCTCTGGTGTACCTGAATCTGCACACAAGGTGCAGGGAGTAGGGGTGAGTACTACCGACTCAGTGAGTAATAAGCATATAAAATGTCTCAAGATAAGAAATCCACGAAATGCCACAAAGCGAAGCTAAAACTAACAGTCCAACATCTAACTACGAACTAACAGCAAAACAACTTCAAATATATCAGTCAAGTATAATGTAAAGATGCAATGCAATGCACATGACTGCTACGGCGCGTAGCCCGATCCATTTAACGTCGACGGCGCTCACTGGGGGTGTGTACAGACTCCGGAGGGGCTCCTTCAGCCCAAGCGTAATATAATCATGCGATTCGCTGCGGCGTGCAGCCCGATCCATACTCAGTCCACAATATGCATATGAGTCACGTAACAGATTCAATTAATTTCCCAATTTCCAATTTATTAAGGAGAATATACTTTAGATCGTTTCATAACAGTGATTAAACACAGGACTGAGATCAAATGATTATACAAAGCATGCTAGCACAAGGACAATCATCCTCTAAGGATGCTACAGATCGGCACAAGGCCCCAAACACGGCAATAAGCCCAGATATATTCAATACAGGGTGCGTATCAGTCGCCAATATAGAAATATTCTTGTTCGGGATGGACTAAGTCTCAATCCCCAGTCATAGCCAATCCCGCACCTGCCATGGGGTGTGAGTCACGCCCTACAATAGCGTCACAATGTGATAAGCCGGGGTTTCAAACCCTCAGGCCATCATATACACCAACTACTCACCTCTAACCGGCCATAGAATGGTCCGCAATGCCTTTTCCTTTCGTATCGACCTCCTCGCGATTCGAATCTAGTCAAAATCACAACGAATACATAAATATGGGTTAAAGAAACATCACCCAATCAAAAATACTCGAAAAGTACTAAAATTCACGAAGTTGGTAAAACCCGAGCCCCGGGCCCACTTCTCGAAAAATTCCGAAAACCACACCAACAGATTACGCGTCTCGCCACGAGTCTGTGCATATAAAGTTTACCAAAATCGGAGCTCGTTTGACCCTCCAAATTCCATTTTTACATCACAGCTTTCCAAGCCCTAGCTTGACCCGTTTTTGATGAATTTTCTACAGTTTACATGTAATTTCTACCAGAAATTCGAATATTTAGGCCAAGGAACTTACCTCCAAGTGATTCTCAGTCAAAACCCTCGAATTTCCTTGTTCAAAGCTCTTAAGAACGTCAACAATGGAGGAAAAATATGAAAGGGTCGCGGATGAAATATTATTTTAAAACCCTTCTGTCGCTCTGCGATTTTCGCTTCTGCGGTCCCGCTTTCGCTTATGCGGGACCGCTTCTGCGGCCACATTTTTGCTTAAGCGGTTTTCACTTAGAAGCCCGGACTTCGCTTATGCGACGCAAAGTCCGCTTCTGCGGTTCCTCCAAAGACCGCTTCTGTGGCACCTTGTCCGCTTATGCGGACCCGCTAGTGCGAGCTACCTTCCGCATCTGCGGAATTTTCCCTAGCCGGCCACGACCGCTTCTGCGACCACGTACCCGCTTCTGCGGTACCGCTTCTGCGGTCCATTTTCGCAGAAGCGGAAACACCAGATGACAAAAAATCTGACCTGCAATTACACCTCAAAACTCTCGTTTAACCACCCGAATTCACCCCGAGGCCCTCGGGACCTCAACCAAATGCACATATATGTTCTATTACTTCATTCAAACTTGCTCGTAACATAAAAACACTATCATAAACACCAAAATCATCGAATTACCACGGATTCAAGCCTAAGTTAAACTAAAACTTCCGAAACTTGCATTTGATCTAAAACCCGACCTAAACACCTCCGAATGATCTGAAACTTTGCACGTATATCCAAAATCATCTAACGGAGCTAATGCAACTCTCGGAATTCCATTCCAACCCTCGAATCAAAATCTCACCTACCATCCGGAATTCGCCAAAATCCAACCTTAGCCAATTCAAGCGTAATTCTACATCGGATCTCCAAATTCAATTCCGATTGCGCTCCAAAGTCACAAATCATCCCCCGAAACTAGTCGAATCATCGAAAATCCATTCCGAGCCTTCTAACTCATAAGCCAACATTCGATTGACTTTTCCAAACTAACCTTCTCATAAAGAGACTTATTGTCTCATTTCCAACCGAACTCTATCCGAATTACTTCAAATTTTCCAAACACATATACTGAAACATATAGAATCATACAATGGGGAAAACGGGGTGGTAACTCCCGTAACGACGGGTCGGGTCGTTACACCAACATAGTTCTCAGCACGTTCGAGGATGAACGTTTGTTTAAGTGGGAGAGAATGTAACGACCCGACCGGTCGTTTTGAGTCCTAGCGCTCCGTTCAGCAGTTGGAGGCCATGAACAACTTCATTTCAGCTATTTTGACTTGTACGCGTGGTCGGAATTAAGTTTCAGGAAGTTCAAAGTTAATTTAGAAAGAGAATTTTCTTTTCAGAAGCTTAAAGTTGAAAGAATGAACGAGGATTAGAATTTTGAGTAAACGACCTCGGAATCAGGATCCGAAGGTTCTAGCAGGTTCGTATGATGATTTCAGACTTGGGCGTATGCCCGGTTCGGGTTTTGGATAACCCGGGAGTATTTTGGCGCCTATTGTGGAAGTAAGCATTTTAGAAGGAATTTCATAAGTTTGGTTCGAAGTGCATTTCAAAGTTATCGATGTCCGTTTGGAATTCCGAGACTGTGAATAGCTCCATATGGTGATTCTGGAGTTGGGGGCGCGATCGGAAGTGAATTCGGAGGTCCGTAGGACATTTTGGAGCCATTTGGCTAAGGATGGAAATTTGAAGGTTTTTGAGAAGTTTGACCGGAGGTTGACTTTTTTGATATCGAGGTCGGAATCCGATTCCGGAAGTTGCAGTAGGTCCGTAATGTCAAATATGACTTGCGTGCAAAATTTGAGGTCAATCAGACGTGATTTGATAGGTTTAAGCATCGAAAGTAGAAATTGGAAGTTCTAAAGTTCATAAAGCTTGGATTGGGGGTTGATTCATGATTTTAGCGTTGTTTGATGTGATTTGAGGCCTCGAGCAAGTCCGTAATGTGTTTTGGGATTGGTTGGTATGATTGGTCGGGATCCCGGGGGCCTCAGGTGGATTCTGTATGATTTGAATTTCTAACAAGTATTTGAGCATGTTCTCATTAGTTTGTCGTTAATTGGCTAGTTTTGGTGCATTGTGCGTCGGTTCAAGCCTTCGGAAGAATGTAGAATGCCGGTTATGAGTCTTCGGAGCGAGGTGAGTCTCCTTTCTAATCTTGTGAGGGGGAATTTACCCCATAGGTGAGTAAACTGGTTATGTGTTCCTATTTGTGGGGGCTACGTACGCACGAGGTGACGAGAGTCCGTGCGTAGCTACTATTATGCTATTGTCCGGGTAGTCTAGGACTCGAAAAGTATGTTATACTTGGATTACTGTGAACCCATTGATAGTTTGAATTTTTTAAATCACCATGAATTGGTAAAGGAATTCAAAAAGAGAAAGTTGTTTATTTGGATGATTATCCTCGATGAGCTCTTAATTTCCTACTTGAGCATGTATTTTATGTGTGCCTGCGTCGCATGGATGATTCGCGAGTAGGATATGTATTTATTTATGGAACGGGCCGAACGCCTCGGTGAAAATATATGCATCTATGGTTCGTGTCGCTCGACCCTCGGCAGTGCACAGTTTACATTCCTGTTGGAGCAGGCCGTCGCCTCGGTGTGATTTGCGCATGTTTATCTGTTCCTTGAAGAATCGTAAATGTGGATTGGCCCTATGTGGCTTGATATAAACTGATAAGATAATAAAGAATAGACTTTGAAGCCCTTGATTTATTGTTGAAGGTGTTTACCTGTTTTCTGGCTTCACAATTAGAACTTCTATGTAAACCCATGATTTTTCCTCGCACTTATAGAATATTGTTAATTGACCTCTAGTGAGTGTCGAAGTTGGCCATCTCGTCTCTACCCCTTCGGGATTAGGCGGGATACTCACTGAGTACACGTTGATTACGTACTCATACTACACTTCTGTGCATTTTTTTTGCACAGGTACATGTACACTTCTAGCAGCCTACTGGGCGTAGCAGCATGGATAATTCTGGGACTAGTAGAGCTGCAGTTTGCGAGGCGACCCGCAGCTAGTGTAGTTCCTTTCTGCTTTTTTATTATTTATTCCCTGTCCACTGTATTTCGGACAGATGTTGTATTTTATCTTACTTATCAGTAGTCCCTCACGCACTTGTGACACCGGGTTCTGGGATAGTTTTTCGAAAGATTTGATTAATTGACATTGTTTGATTTGAATTGAAGCAAAAACCTCTTATTTATGAAAAATAGAAAGGAAATTTCTGGAATTTGATGTATTTTAAAAGAGGATTTTAAATCGGTAATTTAATTGGCTTGCCTGACAGCGGTGTCCGGCGCCACCACGACCCTTAGTGGATTTTGGGTCATGACACTATTGTAGCCCTTACCCATTCTAGAAATGCCATTGCAGGACATAGCAATGGATTTCATTGAAGGTCTTCCTAAATCAGGCCACAAAGATGTGATCTTGGTGGTGATAGATAGAGTAACAAAGTATGGATATTTTCTGTCATTGAAACATCCCTACACTGCACAAGACATTGCTGATCTTTTCCTCAAGGAAATCTACAGACTACATGGATTGCCTAAAACCATAGTAACTGATAGGGATGCCATCTTCACAAGTCAGTTCTGGCAACAACTATTCAGATCATTGGGGACTAAGTTGAATTTGTCAACCTCCTACCGTCCATAGACTGATGGGCAAACCGAGAGACTCAATAGATGCCCGGAGACTTACTTAAGGGCTATGACCTTCTCTAATCCAAAGCAATGGATTAAATGGCTACCATTGGCAGAGTGGTGGTACAACACCAACCACCATACCTCACTGATAACAACTCCATTTCAAGCCCTATATGGTTTTCCTCCCCCGCAGGTACCACTAGGCTCATTACCCTACTCTACTCACACTTCAGTGGGGTTATTTCTTGCACAGAGACAACAAATGCTACAATATTTAAAAGAGAACTTGCAACAATCACAATCTCGAATGAAGCATTACGCAGATAAGAACAGATCGAATAGGGAGCTGGGAGTAGGAGACATGGTCTACTTAAAATTACAATCGTATAGACAAGCTTCAGTGGCTATAAGGAAGAATCTTAAGCTGAGTGCTAAATATTACGGTCCGCACAAGATTTTACAAAAAATAGGCACAGTGGCTTACCGATTGGAGCTATCCTCAGGTTCATAGATCCATCTGGTCTTCCATGTTTCTCAGTTGAAGAAGCGCGTGGGTCTAGCCACAATTCACATCAACAACCTCCTATCTGTAGTGTAGATGGTCGCGTCCTGGTACAACCCTTAGCTATTTTGCAGCGGCGAATGGTCAAGAGTAACAATGTCGTTACAGTCAAGGTGCTTGTGGAATAGACTAACTTGCCGTTACAGTCAAGGTGCTTGTGTAATAGACTAACTTGGGAAGAGACAAGGCTATGTGGGACGACTGGGGTTACTTGAAGAGCCAGTTCCCTGAGTTTGTAGCTATGCTAGCTCAGAACCGACCTTGAGGACAAGGTCGATTTTCATCGGTGGGGTATTGTTAGGATACTTAGGTTGTGTGAGAAGAAGGAAAATGAAAAGAAATGAATCGATTAGGGTTTTTTACATAGGGAGTGGAAGCAGACACGTGGCATTATCATAAGTGAGTAGGCGAACAGCTGTGAGATCAGGGATTAAATGGGGTTCACAAGTGAAGGTCCAGATTTAATCAATTAGTTAGAATCTAATTGTGGAGGATTATTCTAATGTGTTATTAATGCAATTAGTTGTAACAGAATCCATATGTCATTACCGGTAATTCCAACCGCCTCTCTCCTCTAAATTCTCTCTTGGACCTTCTTCCCCAGAATTCTCACTCTCTTCTAACCTAATTCTTTTCTTTCATTTCAGGAACTCCATTGAAGCTTACTATAACTGGGCATTACTTTATAGAGTAGTAGTTGAATTGTAATCAAAGACTCTACTTGTAATTCTGTTGATTGAACTAATAAAATTCCCCATTTCTTCCTTTAATTCAATTCCGCGTACAATTACATTACACATATGGCTAGCCAACTTGTCCAAGTGCTCTGGACAAATTAGGCTCGGGGGCGGAGGAAAATTTTTATTTTGTGCCTCACACAACTGACACTAGTTGTCTGAGGCCTCTTTTTTGTCTCACAACTTTGTGGTCCCAGATTTTTGTGGACCAAATGTGTAAGGTATGGGTCCACATATGTGTGAGATAAAGAGAGGCCTTACACAACTAATGTCAGTTGTGTGAGGCACATCATAAAATGAAGTTATTAGGGCACCTTCCTTTGAGATGAATCTTCAAAAGTCTTTATGGTCTGAAGCAGTGTTAACCTAGGTTTACCTGATTAATAGGGATGCTTTCCGTTCAAAAACCTCGTCCGAGAACTTGTATAAAGAAGGATTTCCCACGGTGCAAATACCACTAGGTCATCAATGATTTGCCCGTACATTTCAACCTGTCTCCTTGGGACTTAGCCAACCACTATGTATTGCAAGAAAGTCCTATGTGTACCTATGTATACCTAATGAAAGCCAACAAGAGCCTCTTAACATGGGCGGAGGTAGAAGCCGAGCAACGGATTCGGCTAAACTCAGTAGCTTTTGCTCAAATAGTGAATTTATGTTAAGAAATTCAGTAAATATGTAGTACAAACATCAAATTCAAAACTCAATCATTAGTACTTGAAATTATTGATCGAAAATTCAGAACCCATAAAATTAAAAATCCTGGCTCCCCACTTATTAGGCTGGTTATAATTTCACAAGAAATATTTGACACGGGTACATATACATTAGTACTATGGTTTTCTATGCATGGAAAGGGTCAAATCTTGAACCAAAAAAGAAAAGCAAAAGGAATGGTTCTAACTGACAGAAATACAGAATTAGAGTTTATTAATTTTGTTACGCTCGATAACTTTGTTGGTAGGTACTTTATGCTGTTATAAAAAGGTTATTATTAATATAACATATACTCATTGGCACTGTTTCAATGATTGAACGCCAGATGTTTCATACCATACTTCTTCTCTTACTTTATAATATAAAGTTACTTCTCTTGTATGTGTCGAATACGCGCAAAATCACTCTCAGGGGAATATAGAACACTTCTTTTACGATCAGTCTTCCCGCAAAAAGAATTGGTACCACTATGACGTTCTTGCTTTAATCTTAGTTGTTTAATAATATCATGTGCATACATCGCTTGCTTGATATTTTTCCCACTGGGTTTTATTTTAGTTAAGGTTTTAATGAGGCACATTATCTGTTGAATAGACATTCAAGGAGGAGTGTTATAAATAGAATTGTATTTATGGTGAATGTCTATATTTAGAGAGATTCTAGGGTTCATTGCTTGGTGACTAAGTCACCATCTCCCTATAAATAGAGGGTTCTATTCTATTGTAATTCATCCAATATCAATAAAAATTCTTTCTCCCTACTTTTTTCTGCAATACTCTTGTTCTTCATTTATTATTTTATAATAATAGTTTTATAAAGTAATGAAACAATTGAAAGATGGAGAACCAAAGGTGCATCTCAATTCTGCTACTTTGAGTGGAAGACTAATTTCTCTACTTATATTAAGAATGGTCCTCCCTAGCAGTGGCAAACAGGCGGGTTGGGTCGGATATAGTTCGGATCGAAAACGGGTAATGAAAAAATGGATCAATTATCGATCCGACCCATATTTAATACGGATAAAAAATCGGGTTAACCGGCGGATAATATGGGTTACCCATATTATCCATGACTTCTTGTATATGATCACTTTTGGGAGAATTCTTAGTCTCCCTAACTTGAGGAATCCCCAATTTGAGGCTTTACAAATGTAAAAGTTAGACCCATTGGTTATCCATTGGTTACTCATTGGTTATCCATTTTCTAAATGGATAATATGGTTCTTATCCATATTTGACCCATTTTTAAAAAGTTCATAATCCAATCCATTTTTTAGTGGATAATATGGGTGGTTAATTATTTTCTTCGATCCATTTTGCCACCCCTAGTCCTCCCCACTACACATTAAGGATGCATGTAATGTAACCTTTTTCTACTTAAAGCTAATTTAACTTTTAACAGAAAGTTAGATGTCATTTTAAAATCGTGACCAATTACTTGTAGCTCTCTGACCTAAATGATTCACTGATAAACATCGTGTTTCCCATTCGTGCACTAAGCTCCCGCTATTATACTGAATACCTATTATATGCCCCATGAAATTATTGACTCGTTTAGAAGATGGTGACAAGGTAATATATATTAAGTGACATGTCATGAGGATTTTATTACATAAAAGACTAAAACGTCATGATTTAACATGTAGTAGTTTGGAATAATATGTTTTGGTCAATTTACATGACACCGACCACCTTAGTTAATACTTCAACCAAAGGGAACAAGTATGTATATAGCCGCAAAATTTGGATCACTCTATGTGTTTCGGCGAAATAGAACCCTTTTTAATTTGCACACTTTAGAAGCATTAGTAATTGGCATCAAGAATCTAGGTTATACCCTAGCCAACATGAAGTAAATAGGGTAGGCATCAAGAGTTAAACAGGAGAAGTTGGTTAAATATATTAACTAGCAACTTACGCCTAATTTAATGTGAGTCAGAACACTTAAAAAATTAATTTGTTATAAAAAAGATTGTTACTTCTAGTCTAATATTCCATTTGTTAAAAAAAGAATGTACTATTTACTTATTAGTCCATTTAAATAAGAATATTACTTTTTAAATTTAATTTGAAAACAATTTAGTGTGAACTCTCAGTTATATTCTCAAACAACTGTGAGTAACAGTACCAGAGTGAAAAGAAGAAAGTGAAATTCACTTTGGACCAGCCCTTTCTTGGAGGGTTTCTAGCATTTGAGGTCATGAATCAACTCAATGGGAAAATTTTCTATAAAAAATTTGACGGCTCCCCTTATGTTTTGAAAAGATAATTTAGGGCTCAATTATTTTATTATAGAAAAGGCTGAATCTTTAACTGGTCAAGAGGCTTTCTATTTATGACCTATAGTTAAAATCGCAATAAAAAATTTGACGGTTTCCGTTATGTTTCGAAAAGATAATTTAGGGCTCAATTTTTTATTGTACAATCTGAATCTTATAACTGGTGAGTGACTTTCTATTTATGGCCTATAGTTTTGACGACTTTTATTACTAGTTTATAGAGATACACTGAAATGCAAAAACAAGTTTGTTTTGGCCCTTGATGCCTAAGAAAAGTGTACGTCCATTGTCAAGTATCCTTTTGTTTGACTGGAATATTCGATTTTTGACTATTGCGCAACACAAGATTTCATAATTTTATAAAGAACTATTCGTACGGAACTTTGGGTTGCCAAAATTTTCTATAACTTTTTTGATTTTGACCGAAAAGGTTAAACTTCAACCACTGCAATTCGATGGTCTGCATCAGTCAGCATCGGAGATTCGACAAAGCTTCGGGTGGTCGAGTGTTTTAGTGGCTTCCCGAACCAAAGTGTTGTTCTTTTGGACTCAAATAATAAAAATAAGCAGGGAAAAAAAAACGGCTACCATTTTATATATAGCGCGTTCACCGTGCTATACCTTAACGGCACGTTTGTCCGTTAAGGTATAGCGCGGTAAATAACCGCGCTATATTTGAATTCAAAAAGGGCGGAGGTATAGCGCATGTACAGGAGGCGCTATACCTACTTAAAAAAGCAGGTCATCTCCTTTCCCGACCAGAAAACCAGTAGCACACCCAAACCTCCATTTCTGCCCCCCCCCCCCCCCCTCCCCCATTTTTAAAGCAAAAAAATCCCATTGGAGCCCACCCGTTCACACAAAAAGTGCATCTTCTCCGTATTGCAGAAAGCTAACACCGAATCCAAGGCGTTATCGTGTAGTGGATCTCGTCTATTGCTCGTTTCGAGCCCCAAATCATCAAATTTTCACGTTTCAAAAATTTTGAAATCGAGGTATTCCGGCTTACTTTTTGGTAAAACTCATGTGTATAAAATGCTTATTAGTTATTTTTTTACTGTGGTCTATGTTATTTTGTGATCGTTTTGTGATTTAATTAATTTATTTTTTTATCGGGATTAGACTTGTTTTTTTCCGGTAACAATGTGAATATTACCATTGAACAACATCAAATGATTACACTTATAGAGCACCTAAATCTGAGCACAGACTTTTAGGCCTCCAACAAAATAGAAAATCAACTAATTACAGATAATTTGTCTAACTAAACTCCTACATTTTTGTGTTTTCTTAGACAGCTGAAGTAACTCTAACCTTTCTATAACTTCCCTCTTAATTTGTGTAATTACCTCTGTTCTATTTACAGTTCTTCCTTGAATTTTTTGTGTGTTTCTAGCTCTCCAGGTATGGCATATCACTGCTATATGAGCTGCAGCTATCACTTCCTTTTTGAATTGCTTCCAATGCTTCCTTTTCATCATTTCCAGCATTTGCTTGATTCATGGAACCTGTACTGCCTGCCCTAGCCACATGTTTATATCTTGTCTTACTGCATTGATCCAGCTGCATTCAACGAACAGGTGGTCCTTTGTTTCCAATTTATCCTCATTACATAAATTGCAGTTTATATTATCAATCTGTAATTGCATCCTAATCAGCCTGTCTTTAGTTAGCAGCCTCCCAAGTGTTGCAAGCTGTAATACTCCTCATACAAAAAAAAAGAGTAATTACGTAACTTACCCAAAAAAAAAGGGAAGAAACCTACTCTAACTAAAAGAAGGGCAAAGCCACTAAAAAACGGGAAAGAAAGGGACGGACAGAAGCTAAAGAGAGTTTTAAAGAAAAGAAAAACCCTTAGACCTACCATCGAACAAAAAAAGTAAAGAAAGAAGCTTCGGCTGTTTCTCTAGTGCTGAAGACCGTGTTTCATCTAATCTTTGGCATACAATTCCTTAGGTTTCAGCAATACACTCCAGGTAGTTACATGTATTTCTTCGTCTTTTAAGACTATGAAATTTTATATACATGATCCTTGTTGGGCTGAGTAAATATAATTTTGAAGTTGGATTAAAAATTTGAAAGATATAGTTAAGGAAATTGGGAGAAATTCATGAGACTTTTCCATGAATTAACTCGGTAAATTATATGAATAGGTTGGAGTTGATAGATTAGTAATTACTCATATGTGGGTAAATATAATTCAGCGAACTAAGAGTCAAATATGGAACCTCGAGGGTTGGGTATTCTAAATGATCTAAGAATTAGCCCAAACATAGAAATTAACATGAGACCGATATTATGTAATTATAGATTGAATTGGAGGAAGTTGTACGAATTGCTCGAGGTGAAGCATTTGGAATTTCGGCACGAGTACTGTGAGTAGTAATCTTACCGCAATTTGTGTTTTCATAACCTGCGTAATTTACACATGATTTTTAATATGAATATGTTACCGATTAATTTGAGTTGCATGTGGGACAAGTCTTTTACTCGATATGATACCGAAATAGTTATTGGACATGATTACCGTTGTTTTAAATATGCTTGTTGTCACTAGATATGTTTTACCGTTACTTGAATTCACTGTTATCGAAATGAAATTACATGATTTGATAAGAACCGAAATGCCCTATATTGTTTTAAAATATTTTCCTATGAGTATATACGGATACAAAAATAAGTATAAATGGGAGTAGACTTTAAAGGATCCCGTAGCTAATGGCGGGTTCGCTAGACTTGGTGGACCTTGAATTTACCGATTACAGAGTATAGTTATAGCCCTCGTTGGTGGGAAGGTAGAACTAGCATACCGTTACCGATTTTCCTCGAGTAGGGACTACCGTTAAATTTGACTTCTTGCGAAGAAGTCCACAGTTATACCGATTACATGATCCGTTCATTGAAACCTCCCAAAATGTGAATATTAATATTATATAGTGGTTACCGAGCTTATTACTGAATTGTTAATTGTATTATACTACAAGGAAAGCATGATGAGACTGAAAATCATTTATTGTTTCTGAATGGGCATTTTTATGTTATTTTCTATTTGAGATACTATCATGTTTTCTGACTTGTCCCCAATAAAAAACAGTTGTGGTTAAGTGTTATTACTCACTGAGCTAGCGACTCATTCCCCGCTAATTTTTTTTTTATAGAGACAGCAGTTAACGCGGGCGAGGATTTTGTTAATTAGAGCGCACAGGTTGATAGTTCTTGGTGAGCCTCGCACTTGTTCGCGTGGGCGGAGATTTTGATTATTGTTATGGTCTTTTCTTTGAACTCTTAGAGTCACTCCATGGTCATTCTTTTAGTGTCTTGGGTATTCTTTGTTATTATAGGCTTATGTTAAGTATCGCTCATTCTTATCAAAGTTGGAGATAAAGTAGTATTTCTAGTTGTTAGCGGGTGGACTATTAATGGTAGATATTTATTTTGGTTAACTGATAAAGTCATTGTCGTTTGAATTGCTATTAGGATGTTTGGTTGTTGATTTGAGATGGGAAAATTTTTTGGATAGTCCAAAAACAGGGGAAACTCTATCCGATTTTCTGCAAAATACCGATGAGGCTTACTTGGGAGCACTTGCTCCTAAGCGTCGGTCACGATCCTAAATTAGGTCTTGAAAAAGTTGGTATCAGAGCTTAGGCTTTAAGTCCCGAGTCATGGAGCAATGTTTAGTAAAGTTTTATTCATGGGTATGTAGGCGCCCATACTTATGAACTTGAGGCTACTGAACATCTAGAAATATTTTCCCTTCTTTCATTCTTTGATCGTGCGCTGAGATAACTTGAGATTAACTTTGAGTATTTCTTTCGCAGATGGCTAGGACACGCACACCCTCATCTACTGGACGTGGTACTACCCGGGGTGGCGGTCAAGCTGGGGTTCATCAAACTAGAAGACAGACTGCTCCTCAACCTGAAGTTGGGAAGATGGGTCAACCCCAAGCTACTATGCCAGATCAAGTGCAAGGGCGGGGAGTTTAGGACGCTCCACCACCAGTGCCAACTGTTGTACCTATTGTTGCCTTACCTCCAGACGCAGTGGCAAAGTTATTGAATGTGTTAGAGGCATTGATTCCTACTCAGGGTGGAAGTTCAGCTCCTCAGTTTACTTTACAAGCACAAGCACCTGTAGAGACTCAGACTTTCCGAAATATGGAAGTATCCCTACAAGAGTTCCTGAAATTGAAATCACCAAAATTCACAGGTTCTGATAATTCAGCAGATCCTCAAAGTTTCTTGGATAGGACACTCAAGGCATTACGTGCTCTTGGATGTTCTAGTGAGAGAGCCCTGGAACTCGCAGCATACAAACTAGAGGATATGGCCAACACATGGTATGAAATTGTATTGCTAGGAAGGCCAGCAGGAGTAGCACCACCGACATGGGACGAGTTCACTAAGTTGTTCAAGAATCATTTTCTTCCAGACAGCTTGATGCAAAAATATGCTAGAGACTTTGAGAGATTGGTTCAGACTCCAGATATTAGAAATAATTTATTTGGTTGAGTTGACATCGTTTTTCCTACTTGAGCACATTTGCACTTATCTGTATCCCAACTATGTTGTTGTTTAATTACTTGGTTATTTCTCGTTGCCATTCGTGTTTTCCCCTTATCGTCACTACTTTTTTGTAATTTGATTTCTTCCCGTTGTTGACATTATTTTGATATCCCTATCTTGTTAGCTTTATGTCATATCCTGCTCAGGTTTATATGGTCGGCAGGTGTCTTGACTTGGCCTCGTCACTACTATATCGAGGTTAGGCTTGATGCCTACTGGGTACCACCGTAGTGTACTCATACTACACTTCTGCATATCTTTTTGTGCAGAACCAGGTATTTTGGATCGAGATGATTTTGAGACCTATGCTTGGTGTGGTTGGAGACTTCAAGGTACACCTACTGGGCATTAGCAGGCTCCAAAGTCACCTTCTATTGTATTTATTTTCATTGTTTCCTTTATCCCGAAACAGTGATGTATTCATTATGTATAACTACTCCTAAAAAGGCTTATGACTTGTACTACCGGTTTTGGGATTTGTAAATGGTATAGATTTTTCTATTTAAAAATTTGTTCGATGTTAGTAAATATTGTCGGTGTTTCTGTTAATGTTAGGCTTACCTAGTTTTAGAGACTACGTGCCATCACAACTCCTTCGGAGTGATTTTGGGTCGTGACATTTATGAATAATTAATGTTATATGTGATATTGTTGTACGTATATTAATATGTAACTTTATTGTTGTTTGGTTCCCTTTAGTGTTATGTTGTGCTCGTAATTATAATGCAGTGCACTTTAGCGTAGTAAAATTAATAATAAATTTTAGCTTATGGTAGTTGACTTTGTTCATGGCTATTTATAGTAGTGTTAATTTAGTAGAAAAATGTTGGAAACTAACATATGAAATATTATTTTAGAAAATTTATCAACCTAAGTATATGTTATATGAATAATTACTAAATTATCTTTGTAGTTATTGAAATTAATCATTATATTATTTGTTAACCCAAAAAATCTAAAAAAAGAAAGATGATAGTTCAAACACAACTTCTCTCAAACTTTAGTCAACAAATGTAAGAAAATAACATAAAAGCAACAGTATAGAAAATTTGTCAAACTAAGTATTTTGTATGAATGCTTATTTATTATATCATATATAGTTATAAAAATTAATTATTTAATTCTTTTATACTCAAAAATAATTGAGTAAGAAACAAACATATAAGATAATAAACTTATAACATACAAATAAACAACTGCAGTGTCAATTCACGCCGGAGAAGATGGTTTGTCCTTATTTAAGGACACTTTGATGGTTTCGGTGAGATAACAAACAATATATCTAAGTTATATTTCATGGCGATTATGTCAATCGAAAAGTAATTTTGAGACAGATTATATTCTAGTTGCTGTAATTTCTTTTTATACCATTTAGTAAATCTCACAAAAGATTCTTTTTTATATCTTCTCTTTCCTGAAATATATTTACATGCCCATCCCTCTCGAACAAATTTCTTTTTGGAAGATAATTCAATTGCCGTTTAACAAAATTGTGGCATTTCTAACGAGGGATTAACATCTCATAATGCATTAAGAAAATGAAATATCAGTAGATATTAATGTTTTAATGCGTGAAACTATATTTCTATTTAAAGATAGATGAATGTTTATAGTGTCGTGGGATTAAATTTTTTTTAGTAATCTATGGGTCGATCTAAAGCAAGGGAAAAAAAGCCAATGGGACAACCATTAACGTCAGAAAGAGACTTTGCATAAGACTAACACATTATAACGAAACTCATATTCAATTTGAATTTGGGATACTCTAGATATCTTTTAGTCCTACTTTTTCTTGATCTACGCGACTTGAAAACTAACTGATAAAATATTCAGAAACAGAGCAAAGCTGGGACGAGGAAGACTAGTTAAGCCGACAGGAATTCCATTTTAATAAAATAAGTGAGCGATAATGCGGAGAGTACTACTGCTACCTCGAATTATTTACTTTACGCAATTTTGGTAGTCGTAAGTATCATATTGAACTGAAACTGATGGTGTAAAATACACTGATAGTGCATAGAGAAACTTAAACTCGATAATATTGAACTGAATTCTTTGCACGTTGCATGCTTGCATTAAAGCCATAAACGAGAAATATAATGGATATTTGTGTGCATAGTCATACTGTAACAAAAGCAAATATTGTGACACAAGATGCAACTGAAGATATCTGCTTGCGCGCGTGCTCAAATTTGATGTAACAACATTATCGACCATGTAAAACGTGATGAAATAATTTGTCTAATTAAAAAAAGGATTACTTTTTACTGCTGATAGTGCATAAAAACGATAGAAATCAAGTTTAACGCAAATGAACTTAAATAAAAATTTATTTTATTGCTACCACAATCAATGACGGACAGCTGTTTTCTGCATTAAGACGACAATTTTCTAACTAGAAAGCTAATTACTACTTACTTTAACAGGAAAATATGAGCTTAGAATAATTAATGTGTACAAACACGTAAGGAGTTAGAACAGAGTAAATCAAAGTAATCACTTCTTTAGGCTTCGGCAGTTTGCAGCTTGGGCGTATTCTCAACTTTAGCTGCTTCAACTCCACATGTAGAATTATGCAAACACGAAGCCACGTGAATTTTTCCTGAGGAAATTAAGGAACCAAGCTTTACAATGTCAATAATCTGTTCCTCTGTGAGTTCTGGAAGCTTCTGATTATTGTTCTCATCAACGATAATAACATGGTTTTGTATCTTCTCCGGAAGTTTCTGCTCCTTTAAAATAATGGCTTTTTCCTTTTTGTTGTATATTACGTAGAGCACTATTTGGAAAATTCCTAGGATGAATCCCAATACGTTTGGAATCTGCAATGACAAAGGTGGAAGTGAATACACGATAAGATTCAAGATATGATCGATGCTTGAAAATATATAGAACTTACTGCTATGTTAATGTCTTTTACGAGAAGGCCATAGAAGAACCACATTACAGCACTTAAGGTGAGAAAAACTGATAGGAGAAGTGGCATGTATTCCACACTCTTTGTTTTTATAACTTGTCTCTGCATAAGATGAGAAAAATAGTTAAACATAATCTTCATCTTCATGCATGGGAAAACAGGGGAAATAAATGAAGATGACTAAATTCTCAAAATTTGAATTTCTTGCACGTAATTAAAAGCTCACCACAATGCCTAAGGGTGCTACAAACACACACAAGGAAAATACAAGGCAAATCCATCCAACCACTTGCCCTCGAACTGCTCCTTTGAATAGAAATTGAGTAACCAGAACTATAGCACCAAAGCCGCCCACCACAGATAATAGGAGCATCTTCACAGTTTGAACCTGCATTAAGAAAATTTTTGAAAAACAAATTTACAATTTCTTGCTATAGGAAAGTAAACAAAGGAAAAAGAAATTCTCGGTTGAAAAAAAAAGTATTTAACGTGATATCATGTTAAACCTTACCTTGGCCTTTTTTGGTGCGTAGAAAAGGTAGAAAACAACGTAGATAGTTTCAATGAAGACCCCAAAGGAGTTTATAGTGATAAGAAGGGTAGTGTTTGTCTTGAGAAATGCATAATAAATCCATAGCATGGAACTAAAGAGAGCAACCACATATGGAATTGATTGATAGCCTTCAGTTGATTTCTTCTTGTATATTTTATAAAACGTGGGCCTGCAAGTGTGAAGTTATAGTGTTATTCACATTATAATTAAGCCGACGACCGGAAATAAACTATAACACATAAAAAAGTACAAGCAAATGGAGACTCACATTGGAGAAAGGAACACAATAAATGAGACAATGTTACCTTCAAATTGCCAAAAAGAAAGAAAAGACGAAGAGTTATTATTTACGCTAGAAAGTAAATAACAAAGTGTGGTGCATGCAAATGATTTAATAAATGTTACTACTATTACTTATGGAGGAAAAACAGGTTTGTATTTACCAAGGACACCAAAAGCAAAAGCCCAGTGACCAAAAATACCAGCCATCTCTCTCTCTCTCTCTCTCTTTTTTTTTTTTTTTTTTTTTTTGTTTTTCTTTAGTCCTAAGTAATAGTAAATTACTTAGTACTACTCTGTCTCTCTACCACCACGTGCTAGAGTTGCACACGTACACTGTACACTGAATAAGGAGAGGTTAGGTCG
>NW_017673108.1:106181-109954 GCF_001879085.1 Nicotiana attenuata | reverse complement strand
TACTACTATTACTTATGGAAGGAAACTAGGTTGTATTTACCAAGGACCAACCAAAACGACAAAACGACCCAGTCGAACCAAAACTACCAGCCTATCTCTCTCTCTCTCTCTCTCTTTTTTTTTTTTTTTTTTTTTTTATGTTTCTAGCCAAAGAATTGAAAATTTCTAGCACTCTGTCTCTCACCCACAGTGCTAGAGTTGCACAAGTACCACTTGACACTGAAATAAGGAGAGGTTGGTCGACATATTTATATAGGCAGTGGGTGGGATTCTGGGTGCAAGAGGAAGAACTTTTGTACAAGTATAGTATATTTTATTTGGACAAATATTCTATTCTAAAATGCAAAAGAGCACTTTCAAGAGGGAATTAAGGTGCAATTGCAATATCCCAGGATGCTCCTTTATTATGCCATCCACCGATCCTTACGGGCACTAAGGCTTAAAACTCATGCTTTAATTTATTTATTTTTATTTTTTTGAAAGGGGTTCGATTTTAATGAATTTTTATAGAAAATGAACTCCTAATCAGCTAAAAAACAATTCAGAAATGATGGAAGTAACCAATAATTGCCTGCCATTTGGCCTCAATAATGTAGGTGTTTAACCAAAAAATGGAATTTTAGTCAAAGCTAGAAGTTAGAAGAACTCGGGTTACTGATAATCAAGGAAATGAATAAAAGGAAATAATTCTGAGTAGCAATATAATAATCAAGAAAAACAAATGATACCAATGTATATTTCAATAGCCTTTCGTGTCCCCTACAACTGATCATATATCTCCTTTTTATAGGTACCTTTGAGAATGTACGTTATGCCCAAATCATAATGAGGCTATTATGAATAATTAAAGACATTGAATGCTACGTTACACAATCATTACATTGAATATATATATTCCTTAACGGACTCAGCATTTTTAATACTCATTAAATGTTGTATCTGCACTCTTTTTTATAACCAGATTTATTCCTTCTGATGCCCGGATATAAATGATTTAAATAGGTACAGGCGCTGTGCTACTTTATCTGATGTCCCGTGCCTCTTCCTTCCTTCTTTGCTCGTGTCTGTTTTACAATTCTTGAATCGTGTTGTGATTCATTGACCATTTGACCAATCCACGTGTCCTGACACGTCACCATATATATAAAATAAAATTTTTCCCAATACAGATAGTCCCCCCACTTTCCATTTATTCATCAGTTTGAATATTTGGGAAGTGGAATTCATTTAAAAGAGAATTTTTGTCACCATTAATGCTCTGACAGAATCGACGCTTCAATTGTCACTTCCATTTAATGCATTAAACACGTGTTATCCTCTTATTGGTTCTACAGTTTTGCCGCACTTTCTTAGGCTTTCTTTTCGGCTTCCCTATTCACGAAGTGTCAGTTATCATTATTATAGCTCTTCCATCATAATACTTTTTCCTTTTGCCGGTTACCCATTAGTATAAATATAACTTCTTTACTTGTCTTTTACCACATAAAGCGTGTCAAACACTTTAATTCTTCAAAAACCTCTTATTCTCTTCTGCTCTACTTCAATCTTCTTTGTCATGGCTTCACCAAACCCTAACCCTAGGAGAACCCCCATTTTAGATAACTTCCCCAATGCTCCTATTAGGCATAGAAGAGGGGGTAGACTCCGTAGCTTGGGGTCTGCTCGTGGTGGTAGCACATCCACTCCTTCTTCTAGCTCTGGTCCCTCTTCTAGGACTAGAGGTTCCCTTTCTCAGAGGTCTTCTTCTAGGAATAAAGAATCCTCTGAGCCCCTTCGTGAGCCTCTAGTTGAAGAAATAGTCCCAACAGAAATTTCTTTTCACCATGATAGAGAATCTCTCAGGACCCAAGTTGCCTCTTTAGATCGTGCTGATGCTTTCCCCACTCAAATCATAGATATTTTAACCCTCATAATTCGTAAGGATTGTCACTGGAGTGACGATTTTCCAATTATCATTCCTAACCCAAATCAAAGGATCACTTCTTACTTAATCGGATTCTCTTTTGTTTACACATACCCTTTCACTCTAGGGTTTAAACCAGCCATTGACCCGGTCATTCTAGACTTTTGCCGTTTTTTTCAACGTGTGTTTGGGTCAAATTGGTCCGATTGTTTGGAGGGTTGTCGCCTGCTTGAGGCACCTCGCTAACATGGCGGATGTTGAATTTACTTTTCCCCACCTAATTCATCTCTATTCCCCTAGGCTTTTTCGCAACGGCGTGTTTACCCTAGCAGCCAGGAGCAAGAGGGTTTTAGTGAGCCCCGAGGACGATAAAGACCGTGGCTGGTATGCTCGGTTTGTTGCTGCCCCCACTGCTGGTTTAGTGGGTGAAAATAACATTCCCTTCCCTGAGAAGTGGAACTTTGCACGTAAGTGTTAAATCTTCCTCGTGCCTTTTCCTTTCAAGCTTATCAACTTTTCTAATGTCGCTTCTTTTTCTTTTCTCAGCAACCATGGGTGTTGTGGAGACTGTGCCCAACTTCCGTGGTTGGGTAGGAAAATTGTTGAAGACCGCTCCAATGGAGGGTAGGTCGTGGAAAAACCTTTCCAACCGTTACGGTTGGAAAGTAAAAACTCATGGTAAGAGTTTCTATTTTACCTTGTCTGTATATAAATATTTTCTTTGTTCTAACTTTTATCCTTCTTTTTATCAGGATTTGCTATTCGAGGAGTCACTGCAGAGGCAATCATGGCTTCTCGTGACTCTTTGAGTACTCGTACCTCTTCAGCCCAAGATATATTCTTGGGTTCTTCAAAAAGAAAAGCTACTGAGGAAGAAGATTCAGAGGAAGAAGATGAGGGCTCCCTGGTGATGAGACCACGAGCCAGGAGACGTATCGTCTCTGATGACGAGGCTGAAGTCTCCCCTCATCTGTCTCTTTCCGAGCCTGTTGTTACTCCAGTTATATTCCTGATGATGACGTATCTCCTCACGACATCGTGAGTCTATCGATCAACTTTTTGTTAGTGGTTTTGGTAGTGGAAACTTAGGACCTGTTCTAGACGAGCTTCCCTTATCTTCCTTTTCATCTCCTGTACCTGTGATTGCTTCTTTACCTTCATCAACTGTTGCTTCTGTTCCTTCTTCCACACGCTCCTCCTTTGACAATTCCTCCACCTATCGTTCACCATACGGAGGTGGGCTCTTCAAGTAGGAGTACTGCTATGAGGAGCGTAACCATTGAGGTTCCTGCTAACAACAGCCTCTTGAGAAAGTCCGGTCAAGCTGATATTTGGCTCGAGCCTTTGATTGGCCCCATCGAGAAAGCAAAGCTTGAAAGCCATAACAACCTGACTCTCATGAATGACATAGTGCATGCCACTTTAAAGGTATTTTTCTTTCCTACTTTTCTCCATTCTGTAAAAAATTTTGACTTTGGGATTCTTACATACTTCTTTTTTTTTTACGTAGGCCAATCTTATTGGCACTGAGCTGATGAGCAGAATCTCCCTCTTGGAGAAGGTAGCACGTGATTTGGAGAAGGCTGCTCATGATGCAGAGAAGGTTGCCCGTGATTCCCAGTTGACATGGAGGATTTACAAGAGAGAAGAAGTACCTTAGAATAGCAAGTACGAGCATTAACTTCGGACCTGGCAGTTATCAAGGCTTCCTCGAGCCAAGCTGAGAAGGAAAAAGAATGCCTTGAATCCTCCTTTTCAGAATAGCTATCCAAGGCTAGCGAGGAGAATAGGGCATTAAAGGCTCTGTTGGTTCAAAAAGAGGTTTATGCTGGGGAACTTGTGCAAAACCGTACCCAGGCACAAGAGGAAC
>NW_017673108.1:70925-103390 GCF_001879085.1 Nicotiana attenuata | reverse complement strand
TATAGCATGATGGAGTGCTCTTACGTGATTTCTTGCCTCTCAGTTATTATTTACTCTTATTACTCACTGAGTTGGAAGTACTCACTTTACTCCCTGCACCTCGCGTGCAGTTGCAGGTATTGTTCACCCGGTAACGGGTTATTAGCTGATTGAAGGTATGGCTATTGTAGCTGAGTAAGGTGACCGCCAGCGTTCGCGGCACCGGACTTTGACTTTGATTCCAGATTTTTGTTTTGTATATTACTGGCCCTGTAATAATGTTCAGACTCCTTTAGATGCTCGTGACTTGTGACATCCCGGTCGGGCTGTGTTGGGTTGTGGATATCGTTAATTAGTGTCAGTTAGGCGTATTTTGCTATTCATTTATGTTTAACTATTTGAAAAAGGTTAATTGGGTTAGTTGGCTGGCCTTATCTTCACGAGAGGCGCCATCACGACCAGGGTTGGAAATTGGGTCGTGACACACAGCCTCATACCCTGCTTCGTCGTTAGTTATAGAATGACATTTAATAGCTTGACGTATGGTTTCCCCCATAGGTGGTACCAAAATAATCTCTAAACCTGCTCCTTTTATATTAGATGAACCATCGGCGAATAAAGTCCAAGTTCCTGGATTAGCTCCATTAAGCACCTGTAATTCTTTTTGTGCTTCTAATTGCATCTCCAGACTAAAATCAGCCACGAAATCAGCTAACACTTGTGATTTTATAGCAGTTCTAGGTTGGTATGTGATTTCATATTCACTTAACTCTATAGCCCATTTGGCCAACCTACCTGATAATTCATGCTTATGTAATATGTTACGTAAAGGGTAGGCAGTTACTACAGCAATTGGATGACATTGAAAGTAAGGTCTTAATTTCCTAGATGCCATGATTAATGCAAGTGCAAGCTTTTCTAATTGAGGACACCGCGTTTCCGCATCTAACAGAGATTTACTAACATAATAGATAGGGGAAATTTTACCTTGTTCTTCTCGAACCAAAACCGCGCTTACCGCTACTTCTGAAACAGCAAGATAAATGAGCTATCTTTCCCCAGCCTTTGGTTTCGCTAGCAATGGTGGATTTGATAAGTATGTTTTCAAATTCCTGAGTGCTTGTTGACACTCTTCATTCCATTCAAATTGGTCCTGCTTCTTAAGGGCTAAGAAGAATTTAAAACATTTTTCTGATGATTTAGAAATGAATCTTCCTAAGGCTGCAATTCTCCCTGTTAATATTTGAACTTCTTTCTTGTTTGAAAGTATATCAGGGATTTCTTCAATTGCCTTAATCTTTGATATGTTGCACCTGCATTCTTTAGATCAAAGGGCATTACTTTGTAACAGTAAGTCCCCCTGTCTGTTATGAAGGAAGTGTTTTCTTCATCTCCTGGATCCATTTTAATCTGATTATACCCTGAATATGCATCTAAAAAACTTAAAAGTTCGTGACCTGCAGTTGCATCAATCAATTGATCTATGTGTGGCAGTGGAAAAGAATCTTTAGGACAAGCTTTATTAAGATCTGTGTAATCTGCACAAACCCGCCACTTACCGTTCTTTTTTGGAACTACAACAGTGTTGGCTAACCAGTTAGGATACTTTACCTCACGAATAGAGCCAATTTTTAGCAATTTTTGGACTTCTTCTTGAATCACCCGATTCTTGAAAGTTCCTTGCTTTCTTTTCTTTTGCTTGACTGGAGGATACGAAGGATCTTCATTTAGTTTATGAGTCATCACCTCCGGTGGTATCCCTATCATGTCAGTATGGGACCAAGCAAAACAGTATGCGTTAGCTTTTAAAAATTCAATTAACTTACGCTTCACCTCCGGGCTAAGATTAGCTCCTATATACACTTTTCTCTCTGTCCAGTGTATAAACAAAACCACAGCCTCCAGCTCTTCTATCGTCGTTTTGATGTTTTCATTTTTCTCTGATTCTTGAATGGAATCGGGCCTTGAATCTACATCTGTTTGTTCTTGTTCAGTTGAGGTTGACGCTATGTTATCCTCAACTGAATTATGTAAATACTATTTTTCTTCACCCTTCGTGCTTGAGTCTGCCACGGAGTTGATGTTCCTAGATGTCTGTTGATCTCCCTTGATTTGACATTCTCCATGGCGCTGGAAATTTAATGACTTGATGCAAAGTTGAAGGAACAACGTCCATTTCGTGGATCCATGGTCTCCCAAGAATCATATTGTAAGCCATCTCCATGTCTACCACCTGGAACTTTGTGTCTTTGACGACTCCTTCCGCAAATGTGGTGAGCGTTACCTCTCCTTTTGTAACGATGCTGGAATTATCGAACCCAGATAGAGTATGTGCCTTTGGTAATACTTTTTCTTCAGCTTGCATCTCACGTAATATTCTTAGCAGAATAATGTTTACGGAACTACCTGGATCAATCAAAACTCGTTTTACATTAGTATCGCATATAATTAAAGATACTACCAGTGCATCGTTATGAGGGGTTAACACGCCATCTGCATCTGCATCATTGAATATAATGTTGTCTTCTTCTAAAACGCCACAACCACTTCCCGTGAGTAATTGTTACTTTGGAAATCTTATTTGCTGCAGTATACGACACGCCAGTGATATCTTCACCCCCACTTATAACGCTGACAGTTCTTTTGGGTGAAGGTGGCTTTGGAGGCTCCTGCCTATTCTTCATGTATGCTTGTTTACCTTTCTCATTGAATAACTCAGTGAGATACCCTTGTTTTAGCAAATGATCAACTTCACCTTGCAAAAACCTGCAATCTGCTGTTTTATGCTCGTGATCATTATGAAATTCGCACCAATGATCAGGGTTTCGTCTGTTTGGATTCGATCGCATTTCCGTTAGCCACCGTACCTTATCTCTCATGCTTCTTAAAATAGCTACGATTTCAGAAGTGCTTACGTTGGAATTATAACCATTAAACCTTGCCTTCAGACCCCTATCATCATCTCGTGGCTCGCGTGTGTTTCGATCATTCTAAAATCTTGAAGACGAGCCTGATTCTTTATTCCATGATCTGTGATCGTACCTCTGATTGTCCTGCTTTGATCGTGAGTCTCTCCCCGCAGGTCCCATGTATGGATCATACCTGTTTTTACCAGATCTTTTTTCATTTTCTGTACGTCTTGAGCTTACTTTTTCTTGTTTTTTATGTCGTAAAATAATATCTTCTTCAATCCTCATCTTTGTACTGTATCTGTTATAGATGTCATTCCACGTCGTTGCTGGAAATTCTCGAAGGCTTTCCTTGAGTCGCCTCGTAGCTTCTGAACTTTTCTCATTCAAGTTGCTTGTGAAGGCTATGGCTGCCCAGTTGTCAAGTACACACGGCAATGTCATTCTTTCACGTTGAAATCTGTCCACTAATTCTCTAAGCAATTCTGAGTCTCCTTGCTTGATCTTGAAGATATCTTCCATTCTTTTTTCAAATTTGAGCTCCCAAGTGTGCTTTGATAAAAGAATCTGCAAGCTCAGCAAAAGAATTTATAGAATTTTTGGGTAAAAGAGAATACCATGTTAACTCTCCTTTAGTGAGCGTTTCACCGAATGTTTTGACTAAGACTGATTCAATCTCCTGCTTAGTCAGGTCGTTGCCCTTTACGCCTGTTGTAAATGCAGTAACGTGGTCTCGTGGGTCTGTTGTTCCATCGTATTTTGGTATATCAGGCATTTTGAACTTCTTTGGAATTGGGAGAGGAGCAACACTTGGCTTCCAAGGCTGTTGAGAATACTTATCCATATCTACCCCTTTGATCACGGGCGGCACCCCGGGTATCTGCTCTATGAGGTCACTTTGCTCCTTGAGCTGTTTCTGCAATGTTAGTACTAGATTTTATAAATCAAAATTAACTAAATTACCTGGTTCTCCCTCCTGTGTCTCGCTGGGGGTTCCTCCGCTACCTGAATTAATTAGCCCAGAGCGAGGGTTCTCCAGAGTATTGTTATTTGGAGTAGATGTGGGTGGAGCAACAGGTAGTTGACTGACAAAAGCTTGAAGAGCTTTATTGACCTGTGTGGCGATAAGTTTTTGTAAAGCTTCATCCATAGCCTCCACATTTTCGAATTGAGCTTTTCCATCTGTATGAGACCCCTCAGGAGTGCCTTGACGAGATCGTCGTGGAGAACCTTATGGAGAATGAACTAATGCGTTATTATCCTGCAGATCTCCCTGAAGTTGTTGATTTGTTTGATTTTCTTGGTTTCCTTGAGTGTTATCATTGTTGTTTGCCATAGTTGATGTAACAAAGAAAGTTAAGCAAAGAGGAAATAGATTATCAGATTCCCGGTAACGGAACGAATTTGTTTAACCAAAAAATAGAATTTTAGTCAAAGCTAGAATTTAGAAGAACTCGGGTTACTGATAATCAAGAAAATGAATAAAAGGAAATAATTTTGAGTAGCAATATAATAATCAAGAAAAACAAATTATACCAATGTATATTTCAATAGCCTTTTTTTGTGTCCCCTACAACTGATCATATATCTCCTTTTATACAGGTACCTTTGAGAATGTACGTTATGCCCAAATCATAATGAGGCTATTATGAATAATTAAAGACATTGAATGTTACGTTGCACAATCACTACATTGAATATATATAATCCTTAACGGACTCAGCATTTAATACCCGTTAAATGCTGTATCTGCACGCTTTTTTATAACCAGATTCATTCCTTCTGATGCCCGAATATAAATAATTTAAATAGATACGGGAGCCGTGCTACTTATCTGATGTCCCGTGCCTCTTCCTCCTTCTTTGCTCGTGTCTATTTTACAATTCTTGAATCGTGTCTAATTGTGACTCATTGACCATTTGACCAATCCACGTGTCCTGACACATCACCATATATATAAAATACAATTTTTCCCAGTACATAAACGTCATGGCCTCACAAGTTTTGCCCCTTAAGCTTTTAAGACCATATGTTTCAAAAGTTTTTTTTTGTTTAAACCTTTGTGCCAAATCAAATTACATCATTTAAATTGATACGGAGAGCAATATATTTGAACTTTAATCTAACCAGGGAGCATTGAGAAGCCACCTGACTTTTTCATGGGTAAGCTCATAACCCTTTAGCGAGCTATACTATTTGGGCGTCAACTGGTTAGGAACAGAGGATAGGAAATAGTAGAGTTTAACTTCTATGCACCAAGTGTAAAATTGACCTGCCTGTCGTCACTCAAGCAAACTCATATGGTCAGTGGCGGAGCTAGCATAAGAATTGCGCGTTGAACTCAGTAACTTTGATCTAAACCTCGTATTTGTCTTAAAAATCCATTGAATATGTATAAATAATTACTAATTTAGAACCCAGTAACATAAACGAACTAGAATCTCAAACCCACAAACTTAAAGTTCTAACTCCGCCTCTGTGCACAATGCAAATTATGATAACACAGTTAATATTTGATCAAGTTGAACCCGTCCAAATGCAGACCAATGTGTCATGTTTTTCTTGTTTTCATTAGTCTCAACATGGCTTCTTTTCTACTGTTTTGGTTAGTCTCAAATGCTTTTGTTGAGCTGAGGTTCTTCCCAAAACAGCCTCTCTGTCTTCACAAAGTTAAAGTCACACGATATCCTCCCTAGCCCCACACTATGGGAATACACTGAGTTTTTTTATTGTTGAAACATGTCTAGTTTGCATATGTAGCTGCTGATATTTACGCACACAATTGTAGTATAAAGTTGTGATACTGTCCAATTGTAGGTCATATAGAAATCCTTACACATAGATTTACTAATGTGAGGAATATGATTTAACTGTATCATGATAACCTGTACTTTTCTTACCTAATATTTATGATTTATATCAGATCTTTCTCCTTTCCCTTCGTTAGTCTGAAGACTTGGGATACTTATTCAATCTTGAGTCAGAGCCTTAGGAAGCGTACTGTTAAATTTTATGGATTTAGCAGCTCAGCAAGCGATGATTAAGCATGAGATCAACTTCTACGATCCACTAGTTACGCGCTTTCACCGCCCGGAGAACTTGACCGATGGGACGTCTACCGTACGTTACCACGTATTCAAGAGGCAGAATACACTATTATTTTCTGATAGCTAGGGAAAGGGGGTTGTCCTCTAATTAAAGAGTGCCTACCCATCACAAGCTAATTGTTATTGGCCTTATCCGCACACACAGTATTTAATATTAGGCCTTTTATTTATCCACATTTGGGCCACGTCACTATCCTTTCAGGCTATAAACAATTAAAGTAAGTCCAAATTCCAACATTTTCCACTTGGACGCCAACGTTAATTGAGGACAAGAAAACAATTTTAAACTTTTGAGTTCTGATTTATTTTTATTTTTAAAAGGATTTAGACTCTATATTGGCCATACTACTCACATACCGAGGATAAAATGACCCATATATAACAATCCATCCAGTCTCAACGGAAAACACTAACCATAAATCATAGCAGGCATCACACCGCTTCAAGTTATGATTTCTATCTATGATCACATGTGCTAGAATTTCCATCAACATGGATCAAACATGGTGCTAAGTATATTATCTTTCTAATCAAGGTGCATAGAGACACGCCTCTTAGAAAAAAATAGTCCTCCAAGTGATATCATAACCCTATCACCTCAGGAGCCTCCAAATGACACTAAAATCATATCACCTCAGGAGGTTTTCCTTGTGCCTTACCTGGGATAATCAAAGCAACAAGCAGCAAAACTCAAAGATACCATGAGTTTATGCAATATCCAATTGAAAATAAAAAATAAATAAATTATCATGTTAGTCAATAAGCATAACAAACATAAATTAACACAAGCTTTAATAAAAATAGAATTTATGAAAAGTAATATCTCAGTCAGTAATTACAAAGTAACTCTCATTGACTAAAGCACATCAAAAGACTCTAAAATACCCATATTTTGAGCATATTCATTAAACACTATAGGCCTAAGACTTTTAGTTAAAGGATCAACTAACATAGATTCTGTGTTAATATGCTCAATACATATATCACCTTCTTTTACCATATTTCTAACCTTAAGAAACTTAAGGCTAATACGCTTAGAGCCTCTTGTTCTCTTGTTATTCTTAGAGAAGAACACAGGTGCACTGTTGTCACAGAAAATAGTCACAGGCTTAGATATAAAATCCACAATTTATAATTTAGTAAGAAAATTCTTCATCCAGACAGCATGTGAAGCAGTCTCAAAACAAGCAATAAACTCAGGTTCCAATCTAGATGTAGCAGTTATGCTCTGTTTCTCATTTTTCCAAGAAATATAACCTCCAGCCAACATAAAAATATACCCAAAAGTTGATTTCATAGTGTCTTGACAACCTGCAAAATCAGAATCTGAATATACCAACAGATCTAGATCATCAACCTTTTTGTACAAAAGCATAAAGTTTTTGGTGGGTTGTAGATATCTCATCACTTTTTTTGCAGCCACCCAATGTGCCCACCCAGGATTAGAAGAAAATCTTCCCAACATATTAATAGAAAATGATATATCAAGCCTTGTACAAACCTGTATATACATCAATCAACCAACAACACTTACATATGGCACATCTTTCATAGTTCTCTTTTCAACATCATTTTTCGGACATTGATCCTTGCTAAGTTTATCCCCTTTTACAACAGGTGCAACACTAGGTTTATAGTCTTGCATATTGAAAGTTTCAAGAACACTCTCAATATAAGAACATTGAGATAAACCCAACAAACTACGTGACCAATCTCTTTTAGTTTCTATCCCAAAACAAAAGAGACTTCACCAAGATCTTTCATATCATAAGACCTGGATAAAAATTGCTTGGTCTCATTCATTAAGCCCAAACACATTTGTGGCAAGCAGAATGTCATCAATGTAGAGAATCATAATAATAAAATTTCCATTAGCTATTTTGAGATAAGCACATTCATCAAGCTTATTTTCCACAAATCCAAATTTTATAATAATTTCATCGTATTTCAAGTACCACTGTCTGCAGCTTGTTTAAGCCCATATATAGATTTGTTAAACTTGCATACTAGATTTTCTTTACCAGCTTCTATAAACCCTTCAGGTTGAACCATGTAAACTTCTTCAAGTAGGCTCCCATTTAGGAAAGTAGTTTTAACATCCATCTGGTGCAACTCTAAATCAAAATGAGCCATAACCACTCTAAATGCATCCTTAGATGAAACAGGATTAAATGTTTCTTTATAATCAATGCCTTCCTTTTGAGTGTAACCCTCAGCAACTAACCTTGCTATATAACGGTCTATATTTCTTTGGAGTCTCTTTTAGTTTTAAACACCCTTTTGCAACCAATAGGCCTAAAACCTACAGAAAATTCAACCAACTCCCAAATTTTATCGTGTTTGGAGCGCATTTCACCTTCCATTGACTCATGCCATTTATCAACATATGGAGAGGAAATAGCTTGAACATATGATAAAGGATCAGTCAACTCTCCAGTATCACTAAGATTTTCAGTCACATATACGATAAAATCATTAGAGACGGCAGATCTTCTTTATCTTTGTGACCTACAGAGTGGTTCATTGTGTTCATTTTGCTCAGGGATCATGGGATCTGCGTCATTGTTCCCTTGATTCTCCCCCATATGAATACGTTGGTTTACCATCTTTTCATGTACAACAGGTACAGGGACAATGACTTCCTTCTCTTTCGACATAATTTCCTTTCCACATGAATAATCACAATCACAAACATTATGCTCAAGAAATTTTGCTTTAATAGACCCAATGATTCTAGTGCCACACCCATGATAGAAAAACCTAAAACCTTTAGAGTGATTAGGATAGCCTATAAAGAAACAACTAGTAGTTTTAGGATCAGTTTTCTTTTCTGTGGGTGAATAAATACGAACTTCAGCTGGACATCTCCAAATGTGAAAATAATTCAAGCTAGGTTTTCGGGTTGTCCATAGTTCAAAGGGAGTTTTCAAGATAAATTTTGTAGGAACTTGATTCGGGATATACCTAGCTGTTTCTAAGGCTTCACCCCAAAGAGATTTAGGTAGGCTAATCTTTGACATCATACTTCTCACCATTTCCATGAGAGTACAATTTGGTCTTTCAGCCACACCATTCTGCTTAGGAGTACCTGGCATGGTATACTGTGCTACTATCCCACATTCTTGCAAAAAAAAGAGTAAAAGTCCCCATACATTGACCAGACTCATCATATTTTCCATAGTATTCACCACCACGGTCAGACCTCACTATCTTAATGGACTTCCCAAGCTGTGTTTCAACTTTATTTTTATAAATTTTAAACTTATCAACTGCTTCATATTTTTCTTTTGAAAGATAATTATACAGTATCTTGAAAAGTCATCAATAAAAGTAATAAAATACTTATGATTGGTCAAAGTAGGTACATAAGGTCCACTAATATCAGTATGAATAATTTCTAAGAGTTCAGAGCTATGAGCTGGTCGAGCATTGCTGTAGGACGTCGTGAGGGAACCTAGTCTCTAACACTAGGTAAGCCTAATACTTACTGAATTAATAGCAAAATTCAACCATCAACTGTTCAATATGAAATAGAAATCTCTATACAAAACTTACAATCGCAAAACCAGTAGTACAAGTCATATGCTCTACTGAGTTTGCTAGAAAATCCCTAAATACAACTGTTCTATAAGAGAAATAAATAGTACAAGATGAGGTTTCAGAAGGCGACTTTAATGCCTGCGACGCGATGACAAGTTTACTTGGAGTCTCCACAGCAATGCTCGACCAGCTAGCGAATAATCAACAATATCCTAAGCACTTGGATCTGCACAAAAATGTGCAGAAGCATAGCATGAGTACACCACAGCAGTACCCCGTAAGTATCAAGACTAACCTTGTTGGAGTAGTGACGAGGAACAGTCAAGACACCCACTGGACTAAACAACCTGAAATAGTATAATTGTGGGACTGACAGGAAACAATATAAATATAAAGCTAGGTATGATGACAATAATAATACACTGTTTGTAATAGGAACTAAAAACTAGCAACGAGACACAACAGATAATAACACTGTAGAGTAAGCTGAACGCAGTTTAATTCCGGTGAAACCAAATAAAGCAAAACAAGTAACAACTCAATAAGAACAACCGCTTCAACACTAGGTTTATCCAAGAATTTCCATGAGGTACTAAACTTCAAAGTCACAAATCACGGGTCCCAATTCGTGAACCCTAATTACTTTGAATCTTGTGCCCATATTACAATTCATAACAGCACGGACGACTCACGTTCCAACAATAATATTGACTCATGACTGACGAACAACTCATGTGCCAAAAGAATAACTCTCACACATAAGGCAAGTACACGGGAGTACATGTAAATGGTCAAATATTAGGATTCAGCTTCTTAGCTACACAGAACTAAGCAAATAGTGAAACAAGGAGAAAGATAATTAATAGTATGCTAAGGAAAAGAACGATCAAAGGCAAGTACAAAAGAATAGTAAAATGTCAACAAGAGTCACTACTGAGGTACTGCCTCGTAGTCTCAAATCACAAAATGAATTACAATCTTTCCTTATATCACCGCGGGAGCCTTTACATTTAGTTTTGAAAATTATTATTCCTGAAATAGCATCCCGCATTTTAGCCCACCTTATCATACCGCATGGCTTCTAATAGTTCTCCTAATAACCATGCATATCAAGCCTACCTTATCTAACCGCATGTGTTTCAACACCCAGACCTTATACCACCACATGCGTATCAATAACACAATATATCATAAATCGAACCTCAAGTGCCCAAAATCACAATTTACCAGAGAAACCAACCAATAACAAAATTTTACAATAAGGAGCACACGGCTTAAACACAACGTACAACAGCAGCAATAACAACAACAACAAGATGAAAATAGGACAAGTAAATCATAACAAGCACTTCAGAACACAAAGAAATGGAAGAACAAGCTCAAAATGAAAGACACAACAGGGAATAATAGTCTCAACAAGAATAGCTCAACAAGGGAGAGATTGTTACAACCCATATTCACGTATGTTAGATCACGCCGTAAGTTTGTTGAAGTAAATTTGAGAAGAGATTATCTTTGAGATGATAAGAAGTTAATCCTATTGGTCTTAAATGATACAAGGGTGTATAAGAGTGGCTAGCAATTATTAGAATTTAAACGAATCAAGGATGTTGTAACCCGTATTTTCAGGTAAAACTAGAGGTTCTTAATATTCTCAGAAGGTAGTGTTTTAAGGTATTTGAATAATATAATATCTGTATCATAAGTCTTGAAGTTAAACGAGTTATGAAACAAAAGTCGACAAAAGTTGTCGTAACTTACGTTCATAATTTTAGTTAAACTTTAGGTCAAATATTACTAAGCTTTTCTCCCAATTTACTTGGAATTATGGGGCGATCTATCGATCAAATTGAAGATCTATGAGTCTAGTTTCCAACTCAGTAAATCGTTTGTCGATACAATGTCAGAATAGAGAGATATTCGCGTTTTTGCGAGACTGCACAAGCAACTCTACGGGGCCCACATAGGCTGTTGAGATATATTGATATATATGAGACACCTTAAGCCCGTTGTAACTTATTATATTTCACTCTCTTCAGACCCTAGACACCTAAAAATTCTCTCTCAAGTTTCTCTCATGATCCAAGACCCAAACAAAGGGCAAACAACACAAATCAAGTGTCTGGAATCCCGTGGCGCTAGTAAGTTTCTTGTTCTTCTTGTTGTTGCTGATTTTTGTGTCGTTCCAGCTTGTGTGGGAGGTTGTTTTAAGTGTTTTAAGTTATGTAAAATACTCTCTCAAGCTTTTAATATCAATCTTAGGTGATTTCAAGTCTTCCAAAGTGATTCTAGTGCCGAAAAACCCGAATTGATTGCTAATTTTGTTTCCTTGTTCTTGTGGAAGCATTGGAAGGATATTTCATGGTGAATTAAGGTCAAATTGGATTTTTTCTATCTGTTTAAAGGTAAGGAAGCTCTTACTCTACATGTATTTAAGATTATCCAAGTTGCGCCAAGTCGTTGAAGCTAGAACTTGTGAGATATCTATCGAAAGGCTTGTTAGTAATGTTGTTGGTTGGTGGACTGTTTTGGGAGGCTTAATATGATTATTATTGATATTGTTTGGGCTGTTTGGTTATTGTTTTAACTTTTGGAAAGTGATATAAATAGGAGATGTTCTGCCCGTTTCACCGTAAAATAGGTCGCGGTCGATATATAATAGTTACGACGCTTAAACGATAAGGATAGTAGCATTTCTGTTGTTGTAGACTAAGGAGTTGTAACATTTGTATAGCTTGAGGTTGGGCAGTATATACAAGGTATGTGAGGCTATCCCTTTCCTTCTTTCGCACGACTCCGGTGGTACATAATGTAATGAACGAGCTTCCAAAGATATTCCATTCTTAGAAGCTAGCAATACTTACATTGTTTCCCTTCTTATGGAGCGATTGATATTGATGTTACTTCTCTTATTCTTATGTTATCAATGTTGTTGGTACTTCCTGATTCTTATTAAGATCTGTAGCAAAGTGTTAGGCTTAATTACGTGTACAGAGGTTACTGACCTTAAGTCACTTCGAAAGGTTCAGAATGTGCTTCCAATGAGTCCAGCATGCATTATATATATGTACCTATTTTACTCTACCGAGCCGCGCTATAGTCAGCCGGGTACGACACCTTTTGTGCAACCACTGATCAGTTGAGTTTTACCAAGCTTTATGTGGCCCGGTATGATTTTACCGAGTCTTATGGTGGCCGAGTACGTTTTTACCGATCCTATTACGGCCGAGTAGGATATGATGATGATGATTCCCATAGAGGCATATGTTTTTAAAAGTATATGTATATGTATATAATCATGCATTTCATGTCAGTTGCCCTCAGAGGCACACAAATGTTACAGGTTGGATATTCTCTATCCCTACATACCTTACTGTTCTTATTTATGCTTTCCTGCCTTACATGCTCGGTACTTTATTTGTACTGACGTCCCTTTTATTTGTGGACGCTGCATGTCGTGCTGCAGGTCATGATAGACAGGTAGACGCAGCTCACCCACCACAGTAGGCTGCCTAGTTCCGCGATTATTGGTGAGATCCCTTCTCCGGACTTGCCGTAGTCTTGGTATGCACTTTTGTTATAGACATTATGGGAATGTCGGGGCCCTGTTTCGGCAATGTTGCAGCACTTATGTTCCTTTAGAGGCTCATAGACATGTATTGACACATGTATAGTTTGGATTGCCTTGTCGGCTGATTTTTGTTGTATAGTCTCTCATGGCAGCTTGTCAGCTCGTACTTTATATATAGCTTCATGACAAGCCTTGTCGGCCCGTGTTATGTATGTTCATGACATTGTCTATCATTATCGGTTGTTCATGATTCATGTCTTTCATTTATGTTGATCTCATCGGCCCTTGTAGATAATAAGAAAGGTTAGATAAAATGTACGTTGGTGCTCGGCGGGTATGGCCCGGGTGACAGTCATGGCTCTCCAGTTTGGGTTGTGACAGAGATATGTAACAATGATTCCATAAAAGTACTATTCGACGACAAGAGAGATATCATGAATCAATGACCCCAAATAAGAATACGTCAACGATGAAAGGGATAACAAAACTTCATTTAGGGTTGAGCAATTACGAAAGAGATAACAACAAATTTAATTAAGGATAAGCAATTATGGAAAAGATAATAATAAATTCAATTAAGGATAAGAAATTACAGAAATGATTGCATGGAGATAAAGAGGCAACAACTTCACTCAAGGCACATAAGAGTTCAATCGGCAACAAGGGTAAAACATGAATCAATTAATTCCAAATAAGATACGTAAGGGTAAAATTAATAAATGGAGGATTTAACATGATGAAACAACTTCATATTTAATGAACATAAGAACGTAAGGGCCCTAAACGGTCAAATTTCCATAATTAAGCCCAATTACGTACTCGTCACCTCGCGTACACGGCCTTCACATGACACAATTAGCACAAAGAACGCAAATCCTAAGGGGTATTTCCCCCACACAAAGTTAGGCAAGATACTTACCTCAAAGAAGCTAGACCAACACTCTAAATTGGTCTTCTCGTGTGAAACAACTTCCGGACGGCTCAAATCTAGCCCAAATAACGTAACATCATAAATAAAACTCATAAAACGATTCCGGATAATAAAGCTTCTATCTTTAACAAAATCTAAAAAGTCAACCCCCAGGACCGTACCTCGGAACCCGATAAAATTTACAAAACCCGAACACCCATTCCGATGCGAGTTCAATCATGCCAAAATTATCAATTTCTGACAGCAAATATCCCTTCAAATCGTCATTTTATATTTTGAAAGATTTTTACAAAATTTCCCATTTTCCTCAACTCCAACCACTAATTTAATGATAAAAATAAAGACGGAATCATGAAATATAATAAATTCCGAGTGAAGAACACTTACCCCAATGATTTGCTTGAATAATCCACGAAAAATCTCTCAAATCCAAGGTCTACAAGTCAAGATATGATAAAAATGGCCAAATCCTCAATTTTGGAAAATATATTTTGCTGCCCAGGTATTTGCGCATCGCGATCGCGGACGTAAACATGCGGTTGCAAAGGAGGAACAAAAACTGCCAAAAACAATACATTGTGTGATCGCGGAAGCCAACGAACCAAAGCAGCGCGAACAGGCAACACCATATGCGAGAGCGTAAGCCAATGAGCCATGCCTCTTCCCACAGCACTACGCGATCGCGTTCTTCATGACGCGAACGCGACTTACAACCAAGTCAAGCATCGCGAACGCGGAAAGAGCTATGCGAACACGAAGAAGAACCATGCCCATATCCCACAACACATCACAATCGCGACAGTAAACACCCGATTGCATAGAGTACCTGCAAGATCAGAAAACCAGCAATTCAAAAACATGACGAAATTGCCCGAAGCACATCCGAAACATACCCGGGGCCCCGGGGACCCCGTTCGAACATACCAAAAAGTTCCATAACATAACGCGGACCTACTAGAGGCCTCAAATCACATCAAACAACGTCAAAACTACAAATCACACCTTAAATCAAACTTATGAATTTTCAAATCTTCTAACTTTCCAAACTCCTGCCGAAACATCTCAAATCAACTCAGAATGGTGTCAAATTTTGCATGTAAGTTCCAAATGACATAACGGAGCTAATAAAACTCTCGGAATCACAATTCGAGCCCAATATCAATAAAGTCAACTCCCGGTCAAACCTCTTATTCTTCCAAAACTTTAACTTTTCAATTTTCGCCGAAATGCTTTAAATTATCCTACGGACCTCCAAATCTAAATCCGGACGCACGCCTTAGTCCAAAATCACTGTACGAAGCAATTGAATTATCAAAATGCCATTTCGGAGTCATCTACACCAAAGCCAAATTCCGGTCAACTCTTACCGCTTAAGCTTCTAAAACAAGAATCCTTCTTCTAACACATAATACGAAGCTGCTTGAGACCTTAAGCCACCGAACGGGATGCTAATTCTCTAAACAGCCGGCGTGATCGTTACATCCTCCCCCTCTTAAACAAACGTTCTTCCTCGAACGTGTCAAGAATCATTCTAAAGTCATCAAATCACTGAGTGGACTTACCGTACATACACCCGCGGGTGATCCCACATCACCCTTATCCACATAGGTCTGACACCAACTCAACTGAAGATTATTTCATCCACCCACACTAATATGGCTTAGAACCAAATTTCTCACCATCCGATTATTTCCAAAGGACCCGTTTCTTACATTAACGCATGGTACCAACCTCAGGGCTGCAACAACTTATGCCCACACCCACAAGGTACGGCCACAGGACGTAACACATCACACATATGCCCGTAACAACATCTCTGACCATAATAGCTATCCATAATCAAATCCAGCACCGGCATTTAACCTCATATCCGCTAGAAACCTATTCCAAACCTTTACAACACTGACTACAATGCAAGAAACATGAAGATCTCATAACTATTCACTTAAATCAACAAGTCACATCTAATGCTACCTGGGCATACACCTCATAAGCTAAAACCCAATAAGCACAACACGAATACGAGTAAATATACAAAGAGAAACACACAAGAGAACTATCATACAAACCCGAAAGGAACAACTCCCTGTCAGCACCATACTACAAAACAGTTTCACAAGGGAGAATCAAAACACATGAACTAACCACACGGATCTCATCCTGATTTAACTTCCACGCGGCACGTAGCTTGGTTCAACATATCAACCATACAAAAATGCGAGGATTCCATCCTCAGATCTGAATCACAAGTAGTGTACACACCATGTCACGACCCAAAATCCACTAAGGAACGTGATGGCGCCGGACACCATTGTCAGGCAAGCCAAGACTAAATAACTAGTAACTTCTCTTTTGAGATATTTCTGAATTCACTCCTTTTAATACATTTAAACAATAAAGAATAAATTTCACTTAATAAATAATAATATCTTTAACAATATCGAAATACTGACTAATCCCATAAACATCCCAAAACCCGGTGTCACAAGTGCGTGAGCAATTACTAAGAGATTCGAATAAAGTACAATAATTGTCCGGGATACAAATTGGACAGAAGTAAATAAAATACGCTGGAAGAGACTATACTGGCTGCGCGTCGCCTCGAGAAATGCAACTCATCAAGTCTTCGTATCATCCATGCTGCTACGCCCAGTAGACCACTAGAAATACATGTGCATGTGCAACAAAAATGCACAGCAAGTGTAGCATGAGTACGAAAACAACGTGTACTCGGTAAGTATCCCGTCTAATCTAGAAGATGTAGAGACGAGAGGTCGACTTCGACACTTACTAGTGGTCCAGTAATGATACGTCAATAATATAATAAGTTGAGGATTTTTATACACATGATTGTAAGTCAATAGAATAAAGCAAGTAAACAATTCTTTCTTTTATAGGAAATTCCCAAATTCCTTTTCATCATTTATACATATATTCTCAAGCCGGGAAGAAATAATATCAACTTCAATAAATTTCAAGGCAAGCAATATAAGCATGCGCAAATCATATCGAGGTCGTACGGCCCGATCCAACAATATTTAAACCCTGCACTACTAGAGGGTCGAATAGCGCGAACCATAGATGCATCTATTTAATCCGCCGAGGCGTTCGGCCCGCTCCACAATATATAAATACATTCAAACAGTCAATCAAGAGTTCATCAAGGGGCAATTATCCAAGGAAAAGGCAAATTTCGCTTTTAAAAATCAAGGAAACAATGACTAGTCTTTTAGATATTCATTTACACATTCAATATGTTTTAAGCACTTTTAAATTGACAACGAGATATCAAATATTGCAAGTAAAGCATGCTTTTGGATCCTAGACTACCCGGACTTAGGCATAATAGTAGCTACGCACGGACTCTCGTCACCTCGTGCGTACGTAGCCCCCCACAAATAACAGCACATATTCATTTAATTCGCCTATGGGGACAATTCCCTCTTACAAGGTTAGAAAGGAGACTCACCTCGTTCCGAAGCCTATATCCCAATTCAAGAACATGCTCAAACCTCCAAATTGGAGCCGAACGATCCAAAACTATTAAAATGGGGTAAGAACTAGTCAATACATGCTCAACAGTTCATATTCTAATTATTAAACCAATTTCCCAACCTTAAATGCAAGGTTCCTAAAATTCATCCCCGGGCCCACGTGCCCGGATTCCGGAAATTTTTAAAAAAAGTTGTTACCCATAACCTAGGGATCAATAATATATAATTTCTACTTCATTCCATCACAAAATTCGTGGTTAAATCTTGTTTTTATCAAACTCTAGGTTTTTCATCTAAACCCTTGATTTTCCCTAATTTTCACATGTTAATCTACCAATAATCTATGTATTTAACTCATGTTGCATAGAAATTACCTACCTCAAAGTGCTAGGTGAAAACCGTCTTCCAAAAGCTCCAAAAAATCGCCTAAGAGGATGAAGGAAATGAGCTAAATGGTCTAAGTCTCGAAATTAATAGCTGGACACAGCCCTCTGATGTCGCATTTGCGACTCCAGGTTCGCAAATGCGAGGGTCGCAAATGCGACAAAAGCCTCGCAAATGCGAAGCCTGGGCTTATGCTGCTGGGATCGCAAATGCGACCACAGAGTCGCAAACGCGATGTCTGCTACGATCGCAAATGCGGCCACAGTGTCGCAAATGCGAACACTGCCAAGGGTCGGGCTCCTTCGCAATTGCGAGTCCCTCCTCGCAAATGCGATGGTCGCATTTGCGACCAAAACATCGCAAATGCGGCCATACCAGTACCAGCAATCCCATTTCTTAGCAAATCACTCCGAAGCTATCCCGAATCTCACCCGAGCCCCCGGGGCTCCAAACCAAACACCTGCACAAGTCTAAAAACATAACACGGACTTGCTCGAAGCCTCAAATCACATCAAACAATGCTAAAATCATGAATCACACTCCAATTCAAGCTTAATGAACTTTAGTTGAGCACCAACCCGTGCTACCACCGCTCAGTTGAGCACATTAGCTCGATCAATTCTGAAGATATTCCCTTTTATTCAAGCAAATAAGCTTAGATCCTGATTCCAACATCCGGATTTCTCTGCCAGGCCTGCATCCAATATATGAACATCGTATCAATCACTACACGAGGTACCAGAACATGACTGCATGCCTTTGCTGAATTCTCACCATGCACCACATCATTCACAGGACCACAATGACATTCTCTGATCATAATAACCAACATTCCCCGAATCTGATGCTCACAACGCACCTCATGATATATATAAGTCTAGTCTCAACTTTTGCAATACCGCCACGACGGAAGAGAGGTGTAGAAATTAATAACCAACTGCCGAGTCAAAAAATCATTGTGTCTACACTCCTGACAAGAAAATTACCTTGTTCAGAACCAAATAATGATCTTTGCTCTTTAATATACTTCCTACAATCCGGTTGCACTGATCCTAGTTCCAATAACCTTGTCTCACCCAGTACGAACTGCTCAGGCAACAAGCCAGCCCAGACATGACTAAAAGTCTCATATGATGCCACCATGTGCCCATAGGCTACCAACTCGAACGTGATACATAAGAAAGATGAGCTCTAGAAGGGACTAGTCCACTCATGCAGCTAAATATGAACTTTCCTTAGAATATGGAGAACAAAACACACCGAATAGAATATAAGGGACTGTAATAATCATCACACTGTTGAGGCATGCAACCCGATCCAAACAACATACTCATGGCGGCGTGCCACCCGATCCACACATAAAATTCGCATAAGGAGGTACACATCGAGCTAAATTGCTCATTACAACACAATACCGAATATCGGTCACAAGCACGCTATGTGCATAATAACATCCCTGAGGGGACATATAGCGCCATAAGCTAAAACACTCAAGCACAACTGAGGTGCGATATATGTTCTAAAACTAAAGAGCCATCCTGCTCACATAGCAACATCGCTATGTGGAACCTCAACACTTAAGAAATTTACCAAGCCATTTCGCAACTCACACGGCACAATATAGCATTACATGAAATAGCCGACGAGGAAATAACATCCAAAGTCCGAATACTCCTCCATAAGGAGAGCTATGCTGAAATGAACGCATTCGGCCTGATATAGAGCCTATACTCATATTTACATCCTTCCACAGACCTCAAGCCGATTCTGATCCTACCGAACTAGGCCAATAATCTTTTCTAGGTCCATAATAACCCCTTTTTCCCCTAGCACACAAGAACAACCATTATAATCGAAGTAATCCTCCACAGTCCACAACCCAATAAACCGAGTGCCCTCCAGGCATAAATTCTCAAATTAACGATATCACCACAATCTTCATACTTGGTTTCATTCTCCAATCAATCAAGTGATTACATACCACACTAATACAATGTTCCCGTGGGGCATGCTCCCTTGACCTTCCGTAACAGATAAGAAGTCTGCACATCCATACCACCGGCCGTACTAACGTTGAAAGCGATCAAGAATCCATAACCAGGATGTAAAGCCTCTTTCACAAAACACCGATCCCAGGTGACGCTGAAGACAATGCCAGCTTACTCTAAACATTCCAAATCCCTTTCATGCTCATCCGAGCTCGTGACATCCTTGTCAACACCAAACCGCAACCTCGTTCCTCACCTTCAAATACCACACCGCTCACGGCACCTAACATGCCAATATGCGATAGTACAAGAATTTCATCACAACTCCTGAACCACTAACATGGTAAACACTTCCTCACATGGAATCTTTTTACTTAACTCATTCCAAGAGAACCATAGTAACACACGAGTGAATTCTCGCAACCACAGAAGATGCAATTCTTCAAGTAGTGGCCGAAGCCACCATAACTCTTTTCGGGGTCCGCCAACACATAGCAGGCCATAATACTAGAATACTTCCGAATAAAGTCAATTACGGTGACCCACAAGCCTCACACATACCATCACAAATCACTTGCATAACTTAATCACGCTGAAGGAACTGTTCACTGCCACCAGCATGCCAATTCCACCATGGCTAACCAATCCAACCTCTTCCAATTTATCCTTAATTGTCTTAGAATAATAATAACTTCATTCAACACATAATGCACTCAACCCGAGTGGCCTTGTAACATGAGACCATGCTGTCTCAACTCCCACGAACCACCTCATACCTTCCTTCTACGCATATTCGCATCTCGACTGGTACATCCATTCTGATAATTCCTCTACGAATCCGAAGTCCTTTTCTCTCTTTCCTCCCAATGCTACACTGTAAGTCAAAACAGCATAGAACATCTGAGCCTCTTATCATAATCTGCTTCACAAGCTCGATTCTTAAACATACCGCGGGCTTGAATCCTTAGGCACCACATTTTTTTAACCCTTGAATTCACTAGGGCCATTATTGAGAGTCACCTACTCTGACATGATCCCGAATATAATCAACTGCAAGGCTCCGCTAGCCCATGACCACCCTCTCAAAGTAGCACCCGGCCGAATCACCTTCCTTGCAGCTCACTTCTACGCGAAGCATAATTCCTGAGTCTTCCCAAAGCCTGAACGTGAATCGATGATGCCAATTATATAACACATTCTTCAATTCCTTTGCTCAAATTACTACTGATGTTCTCTTTCCTTAGCCGAAACATCTTGCCAATATAACGATATCCTGAAACCTCACAAGAATATAATCATACAACCCAATCGTAGGCGGTGGGACTCTCCCACTTAGCTTGAAGCCACCATTACACAACTCTGGAATCCAACAAGATTCTTTCTTTTATTGTTGATATGATCTAGCACAACCAACCCGCCAAGCTCCTCGAAATCTTTCTCTAAACCATTTATGAATACTCTGAATCATTAACCACATTCACATGTTCGACCTCCTTACCAGATAGCCAGTAGGATTCTTCGCAGAAGCTTCGCCAACCACGCGATCGCTGATCTGCTCACAGGAGATAGCCCACCTGTGGAGATTACACGCCGACATCTTCCAACGCTGCTGCATGAGGCACAATCACTACGTCATTCATAACCCATCATGAACCCGTGCTCATCCACCAATTGTACTAGTCCGTTCACTTCTTAGGGACATCAACTAAATGTGCGACGATATCTTCCAATTCTAAGTTATGTTGTATCCTTCTTCATATCAAGCAGCTCCTTTCTGTCATATCAAATCTCCCGCCATTATGCTAGCCAATATTTCAAATTAAGCTCGACCCAATCACCGTCCACTAAAATTCCCAAATTACTCCAAACATTCTTCAAGGGTATAGTTATCCTGCCACTGAATCCACGTGCTGCTCAGCCACTCTCCCACTTTGGACAAACCCTCTTCTTTAAGCAACTATTTGACTTCCGCTTCATACACTCAGCCTTCTAGAAATTTAACCACCGCATATCAATTTCCACATGTCCTTCCTCATCCTTGGCTGCTCAGCTGATGCTAGATCAAAACCTAATTCAGTAGCGCTTGAATCAATAGACCGCTACTAACTTTTAAATCTATTCGAAGATCATCTTTCTCGAGCCGTCAGCATTAGAAATACACATTCAATACTGAACAACCGCACCTCGCGATCTCTGACAGCCGCTCCTCCAATACTATCTTACAATATCCTGCCCCCAGGGCGAATTGTAGAAGGTCATAACACCAACGAACTTAGTACATTCAACAAGAACAACGTCACCTCCTCACAGACGAAAATTCTACCACGCTCGCAAATACCCAGCCTCGTTACTCCATCAACCCAAATCTGAACATTCTTAGCCGGATTGCCTTTCCCTTTGCCGGGAATAATACCGAGTCTCTAAATGATGCACTGAGTAAACCCTCTTTTCAAGTTATTCACTGCCTTGACACGTAGGCAAGCAACCTACCATCACATCAATACCGCGCGACAATCGTTCATAAGCATCATGGCAACTTGTGCCTAGCCTCAGAGCTCTCATAGGTACGACTACCGAGCTGAAACGACAGAATATCCTTCCCCAAGGCGACGACAATAGTCAAATCAACTACGCCGGGAGAAGCATCGCGCACCACCCCCTCTACTACCTTTAAGATTTCTCAATTCCTGATTCATAATAAGCGCTCCGCGTTGCACAAGATCGACTAGGAAGGAAACAAAGGCACAAGCCTCAAAGGAATCAAATCGCACGATGAGGAAATCAAGAAGGGAAGTGCTCCTAATAGCCCTGTAGCCTCCCGAAGATAAGTACAGACGTCTCCGTATCGATCCGCGAGACTCTACTAGACTTGCTTATGACTTGTGAGACCTAAGGGGACCTAGTGCTCTGATACCATGTTGTCACGACCCAAAATCCACTAAGGGTCGTGATGGCGTCGGACACCATTGTCAGGCAAGCCAACACTAAATAACTAGTAACTTCTCTTTTGAGATATTTCTTAATTCACTCCTTTTAATACATCTAAACAATAATGAATAAATTTCACTGAATAAACAATAATATCTTTAACAATATCGAAATAGTGACTAATCCCACAACCCGGTGTCACAAGTGCATGAGCAATGACTAAGAGATTCGAATAAAATACAATAACTGTCAGGGATACAAATTGGACAGAAGTAAATACAATACGCTGAAAGAGACTATATTGGCTGCGGGTCGCCTCGAGAAATGCAGCTCATCCAGTCTTCGTATCATCCATGCCGCTACGCCCAGTAGGCCACTAGAAATACCTGTGCCTGTGCAACAAAAAATGCATAGCAAGTGTAGCATGAGTATGAAAACGATGTGTACTCATTAAGTATCCCGTCTAATCTAGAAGAAGTAGAGACGAAAGGTCGACTTCGACACTTACTAGTGGTCCAGTAATGATACGTCAATAATATAATATGTCGAGGATTTTTATAAATATGATTGTAATTCAATAGAATAAAGTAAGTAAATAATTCTTTCTTTTATAGGAAATTCCCAAATTCCTTTTCATCATTTATACATATATTCTCAAGCCGGGAAGATACAATATCAACTTCAATAAATTTCAAGGCAAGCAATACAAGCATGCGCAAATCATGCCGAGGTCGTATGGCACGATCCAACAATATTTAAACTGTGCACTCCAAAGGGTCGAATGGCGCGAACCATAGATGCATCTATTTAATCTTCCGAGGCGTTCGGCCCGCTCCACAATATATAAAAACATTCAAACAGTCAATCAAGAGTTCATCAAGGGGCAATTATCCAAGAAAAAGGCAAATTTCGCTTTTAAAAATCAAGGAAACGATGACTAGTCTTTTAGATATTCATTTACACATTCGATATGTTCTATGAACTTTTAAATTGACAACGAGATATCAAATATTGCAAGTAAAGCATGCTTTTGTGTCCTAGACTACCCGGACTTAGGCATAATAGTAGCTACGCACGGAAGCTACGCACGGACTCTCGTCACCTCGTGCATACGTAGCCCCCACAAATAGCAGCACATATTCATTTAATTCACCTATGGGGACAATTCCCTCTTACAAGGTTAGAAAGGAGACTCACCTCGTTCCGAATTCTATATCCCATTTCAAGAACGCGCTCAAACCTCCAAATTGGAGCTGAACGATCCAAAACTATTCAAATGGGGTAAGAACTAGTCAATGCATGCTCAAAAATTCATATTCTAATTATTAAACCAATTTTCCAACCCTAAATGCAAGGTTCCTATAATTCATCCCCGGGCCCACGTGCCCGGCTTCCGGAAACTTTTGAAGAAAGTTGTTACCCATAACCTAAGGATCAATAATATATAATTTCTACTTTATTCCATCACAAAATTCGTGGATAAGTCTTGTTTTTATCAAACTCTAGGTTTTTCGTCTAAACCCTTGATTTTCCCAAATTTTCACATGTTTATCTACCCGTAATCTATGTATTTAACTCATGTTGTGTAGAAATTACTTACCTCAAAGTGCTAGGTGAAAACCCTCTTCCAAAAGCTCCAAAAATCGCCTAAGAGGATGAAGGAAATGAGCTAAATGGTCTAAGTCTCGAAATTAATAGCTGGACAAAGCCCTCTAATGTCGCATTTGCGACACCAGGTTCGCAAATGCGAGGGTCGCAAATGCGACAAAAGCCTCCCAAATGCGAAGCCTGGGCTTATGCTGCTGGGATTGCAAATGCGACCATAGAGTCGCAAATCCGACGTCTGCAAGGATCGCAAATGCGGCATAGTGTCGCAAATGCGAATACTTCCAGGGGTCGGGCTCCTTCGCAATTGTGAAGCCCTCCTCGCAAATGCGATGGTCGCATTTGCGACCAAAACATCGCAAATGCGGCCATACCAGTACCAACAATCCCATTTCTTAGCAAATCACTCCGAAGCTATCCCGAATCTCACCCGAGCCCCTAGGGCTCCTATCCAAACACCAGCACAAGTGAAAAAACATAACACGGACTTGCTCGAAGCCTCAAATCACATCAAACAACGCTAAAACCATGAATCACACTCCAATTCAAGCTTAATGAACTTTAAGATTACTTCTACTTTCAATTTTTAAACCTATCAAATCACGTCCGACTGACCTCAAATTTTGCACACAAGTCATATTCGACATTACGGACCTACTCCAACTTCCGGAATCGGAATTCGACCCCGATATCAAAAAGTCAACTCTCGGTCAAACTTCCCAAAAACCTTCAAATTTCTATCTTTAGCCAAATGACTCCAAAATGACCCACGGACCTCCGAATTTACTTCCGATTGCGCTCTCAATACCAGAATCACCACACGGAGCTATTCCCAAACTCGGAATCCCAAACGGACTTCGATATCACTGAAATGCACTTCCAAAAATACTAACTTCCACAATAGGCGCCGAAACGTTCCCGGGTCTTCGAAAACCCAGTCCGGACATACGCCCAAGTCTTAAGTCATCATACGAACCTGCTGGAACCTTCGAATCCCGATTCCGAGGTTGTTTACTCAAAAATCCAATCTTAGTCAATTCTTTCAACTTAAAGCTTCGAAATGAGAATTCTCTCTCCAAATCAACTCCGAACTTCCCGGAATTCAATCCCGACCAAGCGTACAAGTCATAATACCTGAAGTGAAACTACTCAGGGCTTCAAACCGCTAAACGATGAGCTAGGCTCAAAACGATCGGTCGGGTCGTTATATTCTCAAGCACAACTGAGGTGTGATATATGTTCTGAAATAAAAGAGCCATCCTGCTGACATAACACCATCGCCACGCGGAACTTGAACACATAAGAAATTTACCAAGCCGTTTCGTAACTCACAAGGCACAATATAGCATTACATGAAATAGCCAACGAGGAAATAACATCCAACGTCCGAATACTCCTGCATAAGGAGAGCTATGCTGAAATGAACGCATTCGGCCTGATATAGAGCCTATACTCATATTTACATCCATTCACAGATCTCAAGCCGATTCTGATCGTACCGAACTAGGCCAATAATCTTTTCTAGGTCCATAATAACCCTTTTTTGCCCTAGCACACATGAACAACCATCATAGCCGAAGTAATCCTTCACAGTCCACAACCCAATAAACCAAGTGCCCTCCAAGCATAAATTCTCAAATTAAAGATATCACCACAATCTTCATACTTGGTTTCATTCTCCAATCAATCAAGTGATTACATACCACGCTTATACAATCTTCCCGTGGGGCATGCTCCCACGACCTTCCGTTATAGATAACAAGTCTGCACATCCATACCACCGGCCGTACTAACGCTAAAAGCGATCAAGAATCCATAACCAGGATGCAAAGCCTCTTTCACGAAACACCGATCCCAGGTGATGTTGAAGATAATGCCAGCTTACTCTAAATATTCCAAATCCCTTTCATGCTCATCCGAGCTCATGACATCCTTGTCAACACCAAACTGCAACCTCGTTCCTCACCTTCAAATTCCACACCACTCACGGCACCTAACATGCCAACATGCGATAGTAGAATTTCATCACATTTCCTGAACCACTAACATGGTAAACACTTCCTCACATGGAAACTTTTTACTTAACTCATTCCAAGAGAACCATAGCAACACACAAGTGAATTCTCGCAACCGCAGAAGATGCAATTCTTCAACTAGTGGCCTAAGCCACCATAGCTATTTTCGGGGTCCCCCTACACATAGCAGGCCATAATACTAGAATACTTCCGAATAAAGTCAATTACGGTGACTGACAAGCCTCACACATACCATCACAAATCACTTTCATAACTTAATCACGCTGAAGGAACTGATCACTACCACCAACATGCCAATTCCACCATGGCTAACCAATCCAACCTCTTCAGATATATCCTTAATTGTCTTAGAATAATAATAACTTCATTCGACATATAATGCACTCAATCCGAGTGGCCTTGTAACACGAGACCATGCTGTCTCAAATCCCACGAACCACTTTATACCTTCCTTGTGTGCATATTCGCATCTCGACTAGTACATCCATTCTGATAATTCCTCTACGAATCCGAAGTCCTTTTCTCCCTTTCCTCCCAATGCTACACTGCAAGTCAAAACAGCATAAAACAGTGACGACCCGGCCGGTAGTCTCATGAGTTACCACTCTGTTTTCCCCATTTCTGCTTCTATTTGCCTTAATTATTGGCTTTATATGTGATCGGTTTGGTTGGCTCGGGTTCGGAAAGGTTTTGAGAAGGTTTGAGACACTTAGTCTCTTTTAAGAAGGCTTAAGTTAGAAAAGTCAACCGGATGTTGACTTATGTGTTATAGGGTTCGGATGTGAGTTCCGATGGTTCGGATAGCTTCGGGAGATGATTTGGGACTTAGGAGTGTGATCGTAATGTATTTTGGAGGTCCGGAGTAGATTTAGGCTTGAATTGGCCAAAGTAAGTTTTGGCGTTTTCCAGTTGATAGGTGAGATTTTGATATAGCGGTCGAAATGGAATTCCGGAAGTTGCAGTAGCTTCCTTATGTCATTTGGATGTGCCTGAAAATTTTCAGTTTATTTGGACGTGGTTTGGTTGGGTTTTTGATCAAAAGCGGAATGCGGAAGAATTTAGAACCTTAGGCTTGAATTCGATGAGTTTTGGTAATTTTGATGTTGTTTGAGGTGTTTTGAAGATTGGTACAAGTTTGAATAAGGTTATGGGTGATGTTTGTGCTTTTGGTTGAGGTCCCGGGGGCCTCAGGTGAGTTTCGGGTGGTTAAACAGACTATTCCGTATTGTTTGGAGTTGCACTGCCGGGTAAGGCCAGGAGCTGGTTTGGGGAATCACGGGGCCTTACTTATTTAGGGGGACTTGATTCTGAAATGAAATGATTGATAGAATCGATATTTCATAGAAGAATGATCAAGACTATAAAACCTTTTCACACCCGCACATGTAGCTGAATATATAAGGAAGTTCACACACCCTGGAAAAATCCATCCTGTATCCCTGACTTGCCAGCTTGATCGCTTGTCTTATTTACTGTTTTCTTAGTGGGGTTTATGTCTGGTCCTTTTGGGTCGCCTGACCAGGGCTGATGGCGCTTCGTAACGGCTTGTCTGGAGTCCAGCGGCTCTCTAAGGCTTCGATGTACTAGTACCTGCCACCAAAACATCATGAAGGATTCAGTGAACGTCTTGAGTTTTGAGGTTCAGCTGTTGCAATGATTTCCTTTTCGCGATCGCGTAGGGGGTCTCGCGATAGCGTAGAAGCTTTTGAAGGGTAGTCCAGTTTGTTCATTGCGAACGCGATACCCTGTCCGTGATCGCATAGTGTTGGAAGCTTGAACATCGCGTTCGCGTGTGTGTTTATGCGTTCACATAGAGTAAAAGTTGGGTTATGAGAAAATGTGCTTCGCGATCGCGAAGGATGTCCCGCGATCGCGTAGAAGGATTTTAAGGCCTGGCCAGAATGTTTTAAAAAGGCTATTCCACGACTTTGAACCTAACTTCCACCATTTTTGAACGGGAAAAGAGCTTTGAGGCGATTTTGAAGAGAGGAAATCATTGTTCTTCATTGAGGTAGGGGTGGGCATCGGTCGGTTCGGTTCGGTTATGAATATTATCGATTTAGCATATCGGTTATCGGTTTACAAATTTGATAAACCGATAACAGAATCGATAAGATGTCGGTTATCGGGTATCGGTTAATCGGTTATTGATCATTATCGGTTCGGTTATCGGTTTACCCGATAAGATAACTCAATCTAGAGTTACGCAAAAAAGAAAAGACAATTCACTGGTGTTAAGCAAAAAAGAGAATAATTCACATATAGTATACTAAAGACTTGCGCTAGGAGTAACTAGTAAGGTCTATGAAGAATGAAGATGAAGCAATTGAAGAGTGGGGTTGAGAAAGAATAGGAGAGAATGAACTGAAGCCCCTAGCATTTGTATATACTTAAGGGTAAAGTCATAATTTTATTAATTCTTATTGGATTATCGGTTAACCCATTAACAAATTTGGCAAACCGAGGCCCGAACCGATAACCCAATAATAAAAAAATTCTAAACCGTTACCGAACGGTTAACCCAATAACCCGATACCGATAACCCAATACACAATTAACGGTTCGGGTTATCGGTTTTACCCGATATATGCCCAGCCCTACATTGAGGTAAGGATTTTGAGCCCTAAAACTCGATTATTTGTGATTAAGGAACAAAATATCAGTGTTTAGTTCATGAAAATCAGTAGAAAAAGGTGGAGTTAGGGCTTGAGATTATGAGACCTTCTAGGGATGATTTGAGGGGTCAAACGAGCTCCGATTTTCGAGTTCTTTATATGTACGGACTCGTGAGATGATGAAGAACATTTTGCTATAAAGTTTATCCAGTTCCAGGACGCGGGCCCGGGGGTCGGGTTTTGACTGATTTCGGGTTTTGTGCTTAAAATTGATATTTTTCAATAGGAATTCATTCGTTTAGCATAATTTGATGATAAAAATCTGAACTTGGTAGATTTGGAGCACTCGGAAGTTGGTTCGAGAGGAAAGCGTGTCGCAGAGTAGCTTTTCGGCTAGTTCGAGGTGAATAATGATTTTAAATGTTGTCCTGAGGGTATGAAACCCCGTAATTTCACAACGTACGGCTATGTTGAGGTGACTCACACGCTAGATGACGAGCGTGGGCTAGAGCACCGTTGGGGATGGTGAATTAATCCATCCCGAATGAAAATTTTACTGCGTATTTGACAGTTAATTGTTTAATATTATTATATTTTGGGCTAAATGCCATATGTGGGCTTCGTCCCAGCTGTTTGAACCCTTAGGGATTTTAAATGATATTTTCCTCACTGTTTAATTTCATACTGGTGCTTAGTCATGCTATATTTTCACTATTTTCAAAACTCAGCTATGTTATTCTATTTTAAAGACATTAAATGATATTTTTAAAGATATTTTGGGGTGAGCTTTTACTGATGCCCGAGGGGCTTATGAGATTCTGACTGAGTAAGGCCGAGGGCCTGTATTATGAGGATACTTTGGGTCGGGCTGCACGCCGCAGCAGTGATATATTGATTATACTAATGAGGCCGAGGGCCTGAGATTGTACGCCACGAGGTGGCTTGAGATTGATATGAGGCCGAGAGCCTATTTATGATGCCACGAGATGGCTTGATATTGCGCTTGGGCCGTAAGGGGCCCCTCCTGGAGTCTGTACACCCCCAGTGAGCGCGGGTACCCATTGTGATATGAGATATAGCCCGAGGGGCTGGTATTGTTCTGTGACATTGCCCGAGGGGCTGATTCTGTTGCTACTGTGCCCGAGGGGCAGTTATTATGTAGTTACTTCCTAGTTGTTTTCCTGTATATTGCTTAACTGTTTAATGTTTATGATATTTCATTGATTAATTATATGCACTGATTTGTTATGCCTCTTTTAGCTTAATGTTGTGCCTTACGTGGTTTTATATTACTCAGTCTTCATTTAGTTTTATTACTCACTGAGTTGGAGTACTCACTTTACTCTCTGCACCCTGTGTGCAGATTCGAGCACTACAGGTCCTGCTCCTGAGGGTTGATAGTTCCAGCAGGTTTTCGGAGATCTACTAGGTAGGTGCTTGGCGATTCGCAGCCCAGTGCATTCTCCATCTATCTTAGCTCTTTTTGATTCAGTTATGTAGTATTGGATTAGACTTCAGACTGTTAGTATTGTTTTAGATGCTCATGACTGGTGACGCTCTGATGTTGGGCTGTGTTGGTTTTTAATTCCGTAACTTATAATGTTATTTTGGGATTTTATTTCTATTAAAGACTTGGGTTTTCTTATTTTAATTGCTTAAAGTGGATTGGAAGTGTGTCGGCTGCCCTTGTCTTCACGAGAGGCGCCATCACGATCGGGTTTGGGTTTAGGGTCGTGACAAGTTGGTATCAGAGCCTAGGTTACATAGGTCTTACGGGTCATGAGCAGGTTTAGTAGAGTCTCGCGGATTGGTACGGAGACGTCTGTATTTATCCTCGAGAGGGTGCAGAACCTTTAGGAAAATTCCATATTCTTGAAATTCTTGTCGTGCGAATTTGTTAATCCGAGTACTAAACTTTTGTTGTTCTATTCTCTCACATATGGTGAGGACACGCGCTACCGGTCAGGATGGACGGCCACCAGTACCACCAGTGGTGGCCACTATAGGCCGAGGGCGTGGCCGAGGGCGTGGTAGGGGCAGAGGTACGGCCCCCATAACAGTTGGGACAGCACCTGCAGACCCACCAACCGCCCCAGTTCAGGGTGAGGTCCCAGTAGTGGACGCTCCAGCAGCACCAGCTCAGGCACCAGCTGTGCCCATTGTGATTCCGGGTCTTCAAGAGATTTTGGCCCAGATATTGACAGTATGCACTAGCCTTGCTCAGGCGGTCGCAATTTCCAATACCGCAGCTACTTCTCAGGTAGGGGGAGGCTCTCAGACTCTCGCCGCCCGTACACCTGATCCGGTGGTTCAGGGAGTGCAGACACCGGAGGCACCACTAGCCCAGCCGGTAGCAGCTGCTCAGGGTTATGTAGCTCCTGTTATGCCTGAGGATGAGCAACGTAGATTGGAGAGATTTGGCAGACTCCAGCCTCCTACTTTCAGTGGTGCAGAGGGTGAGGATGCCCAGGGTTTCTTAGATAGATATCAGTGGATTCTTCGCACTCCGGGTATTCTGGAGACCAGCGGGGTTGCATTTACGACCTTCCAGTTTACCGGAGCTGCCTTTACTTGGTGGGAGGCATATAAGTANGAATCATTAACCACATTCACATGTTCGACCTCCTTACCAGATAGCCAGTAGGATTCTTCGCAGAAGCTTCGCCAACCATGCGACCGCTGATCTGCTCACCTGCTGCTCTGCCACTCTCCCACTTTGGCCAAACCCTCTTCTTTAAGCAACTATTCGACTTCCGCTTCTGACACTCAGCCTTCTAGAAATTTAACCACCGCATAACACTTCCCACATGTCCTTCCTCATCCTTGGCTGCTCAGCTGATGCCTTAGATCAAAACCTCATTCAGTAGCGCTTGAATCAATAAACCGCTACTAACTTTTAAATCTTTCTGAAGATCATCTTTCTCGAGCCGTCAGCATTAGAATTACACATCAATCCTGAACCACCGTACCCCGCGATCTCTGACAGCCGCTCCTCCAAGACTATCTTACAATATCCTGCCCCCAGGGCGAATTGTAGAAGGTCATAACACCAGCGAACTTAATAGATTCAACAAGGACAATGGTACCTCCTCACAGACGAAATTCCACCACGCTCGGAGATACCAAGCCTCGTTACCCCATCAACCCAAATCTGAACATTCTTAGCCCGATTGCCTTTCCCTTTGCCAGGAATAATACCGAGTCTCTAAATCATGCACTGAGTAAACCCCCTCTTCAAGTCATTCACAGCCCCGACACGTAGGCAGGCAACCTACCATCACATTAATACCCGCGTGACAACCGTTCATAAGCATCAAGGCAACTGTGCCTAGCCTCACGAGCTCTCAGAGGTACGACTACCGGAGCTGAAAACGCAGA
>NW_017673108.1:0-69257 GCF_001879085.1 Nicotiana attenuata | reverse complement strand
GGGTAAGAACTAGTCAATACATGCTCAAAAGTTCATATTCTAATTATTAAACCAATTTCCCAACCCTAAATGCAAGGTTCCTAAAATTCATCCCCGGGCCCACGTGCCCGGATTCCGAAATTTATTGAAGAAAGTTGTTACCCATAACCTAAGGATCAATAATATATAATTTCTACTTCATTCCATCACAAATTTCGTGGTTAAATCTTGTTTTTATCAAACTCTAGGTTTTTCATCTAAACCCTTGATTTTCCCTAATTTTCACATGTTAATCTACCCATAATCTATGTATTTAACTCGTGTTGCATAGAAATTACTTACCTCAAAGTGCTAGGTGAAAACCCTCTTCCAAAAGCTCCAAAAATCGCCTAAGAGGATGAAGGAAATGAGCTAAATGGTCCAAGTCTCGAAATTAATAGCTGGACACAGCCCTCTGATGTCGCATTTGTGACACCAGGTTCGCAAAAGCAAGGGTCGCAAATGCGACAAAAGCCTCGCAAATGCGAAGCCTGGGCTAATGCTGCTGGGATCGCAAATGCGACCATAGAGTCACAAATGCGACGTCTGCTAGGATCGCAAATGCAGCCACAGTGTCGCAAATGCGAACACTGCCAGGGGTTCCTTCGCAATTGGGAAGCCCTCCACGCAAATGCGATGGTCGCATTTGCGAACAAAACATCGCAAATGTGGCCATACCAGTACCAGCAATCCCATTTCTTAGCAAATCACTCCAAACTATCCCGAATTTCACCCGAGCCCCCGAGGCTGCAAACAAAACATCCGAACAAGTCTAATACATAACACGGACTTGCTCGAAGCCTCAAATCACATCAAACAATGCGAAAACCATGAATCACACTCCAATTCAAGCTTAATGAACTTTAAGATTTCAAACTTCTACTTTCAATGTTTAAACCTATCAAATCACGTCCGACTAACCTCAAATTTTGCACACAAGTCATATTCAACATTACGGACCTACTCCAACTTTCGGAATCGGAATCCGACCCTGATATCAAAAAGTCAACTCTCGGTCAAACTTCCCAAAAACCTTCAAATTTCAATCTTTAGCCAAATGACTCCAAAATGACCCACGGACCTCCAAATTCACTTCCGATCATGCTCCCAATACCAGAATCACCACACGAATCTATTCCTAGACTCGGAATCCCAAACCGGCATTGATAACACTGAAATGCACTTCAACCTAAACTTATGAAATTCTTCCAAAAATGCTAACTTCCACAATAGGCGCCGAAACGTTCCCGGGTCTTCCAAAACCCAGTCCGGACATACGCCCAAGTCCGAAGTCAACATACGAACCTGCTGGTACCTTTTAATCCCGATTCCGAGGTCGTTTACTCAAAAATCCAATCTTAGTCAATTCTTTCAACTTAAAGCTTCCAAAATGAGAATTCTCTCTCCAAATCAACTCCGAACTTCTCGGAATTCAATCCCGACCACGCGTACAAATCATAATACTTGAAGTGAAGCTACTCAGGGCTTCAAACCGCTGAACAACGCGCTAGGGCTTAAAACAACCGGTTGGGTCGTTACACATCATACCAACTGAAACCTTCCACTAATTCAATTTCCGCCAACAAAGTCACAACACATACTGAACTCCCACACTGGTAGAGCGTCTAAACCAGAAATCATAACCACCCAGAAATAACATCAAAACTACCAAAATGAGTAACAAATAGCCACTTCTAGTCTCATAGATCTCAATAACGAATATAATAAAATGATAGACACGGGCTACCACTATAGAATCTCCCCAACAGGGGAAAACACATAAGCAGAGTATAAAATCACAAAACTCACCCATATGTGAAGCAAAATAAGAGGATTCACCCCGATAAGCAGAACCAAATCAAAATAAGAATGACGCTTCCTTATAACAACGAAACCATACCTATACAACATCATCTGGTGCAGCAGCCTCAGCCTTACCGTAGAAAGCACATCAACAGCTTAGGCCTCTCCTTCTTGGGCACCCTCTACTCACCTGACCTGCACCCCATGCTGGCAGTGCAGGGATATCAGCAACTGAAGTAGAACTCATAGCCTGGATACCCTACTGTGATACATCTATTTGGAGTCTGGGGCAACCCCTTACCATGTGGATGGTATCTCCACACTCAAAGCAAGCTCTCCGCTGATGTGGCTATGGAAGCTATTCGGTGCGGATACCTTGAAACCCATGGATATCTGAAGCACTGTACAAAATGAACTGGCTGACCCACAAAACCTCTACCATGGCGTACCCAGCCTCCAAAATAGGGACTAGTAGATCCTCCTGGTCCCCGAGGTTTCTTTGCCTCCTTGCCCTCTCTCCGGTGACCCCGCATCTCTCTCTCCAGGTTCCTCATACCCTCTAGTCGGCGAGCGATCTCTACTACCTGGTAAACAGCAGTGCGATCGCGGAAGCCAACGAACCAAAGCAGCACGAACACGCAACACCTTATGCAAATGCGTAAGCTAATGAGCCATGCCTCTTCCCACAGCACTACGCAATCGCGCTCTTCATGACGCGAACACGACTTAAAACCAAGTCAAGCATCGCGAACACGGGAAGAGCTATTTGAACGCGAATAAGAGCCATGCCCAGCTCCCACAACACATCACGATCGCAACAGTAAACATGCGATCGCATAGAGTACCTGTAGCATCAGAAAACCAACAATTCTAAAACATGACGAAATGGCCTAAAGACCATCCGAAACACATCCGGCGCCCCCGGGACCCCGTCCGAACATACCAACAAGTTCCATAACATAACACAGACCTACTCGAGGCCTCAAATCACATCAAGCAATGTCGGAATAACAAATCGCACCTTGAATCGAACTTATGAATTTTCAAATCTTCCAACTTCCAAAACACTTGCGAAAACATCTCAAATTAACTCAGAATGGCGTCAAATTTTGCATGCAAGTTCCAAATGATATAATGGAGCTAACAAAACTCTCGGTCTGAGCCCAATATCAACAAAGTCAACTCCCGGTCAAATCTTTTAACCTTCCAAAACTTTAATTTTCTAATTTTTGCCAACCTACGGACCTCTAAATCTAAATCCGGACGCACGCCTAAGTCCTAAATCAAAATACGAAGCTATTGGAATCATCAAATTGCCATTTTGGAGTCAAATTCTGGTCAACTCTTACCGCTTAAGCTTCTATAACAAGAATCCTTCTTCCAAATTGATCCCAAATCATTCGAAAACCGAACTTGACCACACACGCAAGTCATAACACATAATAAGAAGCTACTCGAGACCTTAAGCCACCGAACAGGATGCTAATTCACAAAACGGCCAGCCGAGTCGGTACATTAGTCGAAACCTTTCTGTTAACCTTGGTCATTTTACCCTTAATACAATTTACACGAGTTTCATAATCCTTTGGATCAAGAACATGTAAAATATTTTCCTTTATCAATCGTTCAGTTCTTTCTTTAGAAATATGACCAAGACGCCTATGCGATAACAGGTAAAACGTTTTACTCATAGCAGACCTTTTGTGGGCAATATTTCCAACATGTATTGCAGAAAAAATTTCATTCAAGCCATATAGACCATCACTTAAAAAGGAATCAGCAGCAACATGTGAATCATAGGAAATATTAATAATACCATTATTTTGTTGAAATGAATAACCAACTTTGTCCGAAAGTGAAACTGAAACTAATTTTTGTCGCAGCTTCATCCTCTTTTCGCTTCCGCCTGCTTACTTGATCCTGCAAGCCATTGGTTACATGAACAGTTGCACCACAATCCAACCACGAGGAATTTAAAGGAACATGAACAAGACTAATTTCAAAGCAGACAAAAGCCAAAAGATTACCTGGTTTCTTTTTCAAAGGACAACCAGTTTTCTTATGACCTACTTGTTTGCAATCCCAGCACTTGGTTTTCTTAATTACAGCTTGAGAACCAAGAGGATTATGAGACTGACCTTGGTTAACACCATGCTTATTAGTATGACCACTATTACCACCTGGATGATGAGACCGAACATGTTTCTTTCTATGAAATTCGGGTCCAACTTTTCTTTTATAAGAGGGATAATCAGCTGATCTAGACGAACTAACAAGGTTCACTACACCCTCAACTTTCTCCTTTTGGATCCTCCCTTCCTCTACTACACAAACAGTAATAAGCTCATCAACACTCCCCTTATCTTTTTGTGCCGGTTGTCTTAAGCTAGTTAAACTGCTTAGGAAGGGACCTTAGAGATTGGTGAACAAGAAAATCATCGGTAATGGTTACATCTAAATTATTTAGTTTGGTAGAAATATTAACCAATTTCATAATATGATCACGGACACTACCTGCAAGGTCATACTTTATGGTAGACAGGTAATCAAACAGGCTACCTCTCTCAGCTTTATTAGATTCTAGGAATTTCTGTCCAATGGCACTCAAGAAATTCTTTGCATTTCCATTATCCTTAATTGCACCTTTTATGTTATCAGACATGGATCTCTTCGTGATCATAAGACTCAATATGTTAGCCTTTATCCATTTCTCATACTTAGCCTTTTCATCAACAGTGCTAGTAGTTGTAGGTTCAGCAGGTTTCTGTTTAGTCAATGCAAAGTCGAGGTCTATCAGATCTAACACTGTTTCAACATCTCGTTTCCACTTCTTGCAGGTACTACTAGTCAGATTCAATGAAATTCAACTGAGTAGTCATGTTGTTAATAGCTGTATAAGCAAACAACACAAAAATTAGATAAAATTATGGGTAGGAATATATAAATCAAAAGAGTTAAAGACGTCCATTACACCCTCCTTCGGATGGAAGATGCAACTGTCTCCCCTTTTAAAATCAAGGAGTCTAATGCATTCATTGTATCCTCACTTTTAGGCAAGAGATACAAAACCTCCTCCCATTATTATCCAAGATTACAAGGCATACATTATGTCATTCATTTAGGTAAGAGACACAAAACTTCCTCCTATAACAAACTATCCATATTTACACACATGAGAATTCAAGATATTATGTTCTTCCTTTTAGGTGAAAAACACAATATCTATTCTCATTAATTAATTTAGCTTCACTAGTATCAAAAGGTAAACCTCCATCACTAATGTACACTTGTAAAGGATAATTTGAACATGGTGCATTAAGAATATTTCAGTGACTCAAATAAATAGACCACTTTGATGGAAACTATGGATTAATCATAACCTTCAATTCATGTATAATGTTATTTCAATATATAATTTTCTAAGAATTTCCAATGATTCCAAATAAATAACCACTTTGGTAGTAACTATTTATCAATCATAAATTCTCATTTAAACAATCATATACATGTGAGATTAAATAAGCCCATATACAATTACATCTTTTAGTGTTATTTTAATCTAATTCCATCCTCATTAATATAAGAAACATCATTAAACAGAATCGTTAATACAACTATTATATTGCGCACGAAGCAAAACAAGTCTTTATAGGAGCATAACACGTGTTTATAAGAAAATTTTATCACAAATGATATACGTCCGTGTGATCTTAAAAATCTGTCACTTATCATAAAAGGAATCTTTACATCCCTTTACTAAATAGGAGTAGTATAAGAAGCAACTTAAAACTTCAAGCCCTGCCAGCAGTTATTAATAACCCCCTTTTTTCCAAAATAATAAATTACTACTAAGAAAAAAGTAGCTGGTCGTAAGGGCTAGCCTTTCTTATTACCCAAGGCCATCGTATTTCTGCCGCCACCGTCAAATACTAACATTTCACTGCCACCATCAACTTTCAGTGAACAAATGTTATGTGATATATATTTTTATTTTAATCATATCATAAAGACCACACACAACCAATCTAATAGAGAAAAGCTTTTCAGCTATTTTATTTTCCATCAACGCGTCTAATACATTCATACAAAATAGTTGCCGACTTTCGGTGATGAACTAATATATGAGAAAAACAGTTTTGTGCCATCATCCGAATTCACAATGTTTATTTATTCTTTCAAAACTCAAAATTAATTCTTGATCTTAATCCCTAACTATGGGTGGTTCTGATACCAACTGTAAGATAATTAATTCGTAGTCATAGTAGATATTAAGACACAATCTTATAGATATAAAACCATAATCTTGAATTAGAGTCTATGGAAGCGTACCATTAAAATTCATGGATTTAGCAGCGACATCAAACGGCGATTAAGATTGAGACCAACTTTCACGATCCACTAGCTACGCGTTCTCACAGCCCGGAGAACTTGAATTATGGAACGTCTACTGTTACCACGTATTCAAGAGGCAGAATACATTAGGTTTTCTGATAGCTAGGGAAAGGGGGTGGGCCTCTAATTATAAAGAGTATCTACCCATCACAGGCCAATTTTTATTGGGCCTCACTTATCCACACACAATATTTAATATTAGGTCTTTTATTTATCTATCATTCGGGCCACCTCACTATCCTTTCAGGCTATAAACAATTAACGTAAGTCCAAATTCAAACAAAATAGTGAAAAAGTTAATTTTCTCTGTGATATAACTGAACTTGAGATCTGAGATCATTTTCTAATCGGTTTACAATGAAATTTAGCTAATTGCAGGAAAAAATATTTGCACCAGTATTCCAAGCTACACATCGTAAGTACTGCATTGAGATTAATCACATTATGCCTTGCTGGTCTAAAATGCTACGTACAACATTCTTTTTTGTATGCCAACAATATTAGTTGTGCTTATGTCACTCAGTCATGCACAAAACTTGATCCTGGAAGGAGTTTCAGTCAAAGTGGTAGATCCTCAGTTTCGAGAGTGTTGTTTGAAAGGATATACTTTTTTGCTGGAACAAGAAGCTAAGGTGATGGTGTTCTTCATTCTTCCAATATTCCAGTTTCTGTCTTGTGGGTTCAGTTTAGAGTCGTCCATAGTTTTTGTAGATTTTTGTTGTGCAGTAGTTATGCATCATAAGCTGATAGAAACTAAGGGTCTATCAAACTATATAGAGAACCAGGTTCTCTATTAGTTCCCACAGAACACACGCACATTGCAGTAAGCAAATGACACAATGGAGTTTTACATGGAAAACTCCCAGCTCACGGGATTAAAAACCACGACCTACCCTTGTAGGATTTCAACTTCACTACTGAGCAAACTTAAGACTACAGCCTATTGTAACATAGAAATTAACCTCTTAATCTCTCACTAACTTGTAACAACTCTATTACAATCCACTTTGTAATAACTCTATTACAAATCTTTACAACTCAACTAACTCTAGCCAAGACACAAACACAAAGGTTTATGATTTACAAAAGGTTTCCTACACAATGCTTCTAACTAAGCTAAGTAGGAATTACAAGTTAAATACTTTAACAAAGGTGCCACACAACTAAGGACATGTAATGACTCAATACAGGGAATTGATCTGTCGTTATGTTGTTCTTTGTTCTTGATGCCCTTGAGAATCACTTGCCAGATTGATTAATCACTTTGAGAGAATGCTTGATTGATTCATGAATGTGTGTGTAATGTTTTACCTTTGCTTCAATATTAATATTGCATAGGTGACATTACTTGAATGATGTAAACATGTTTGGTACAAGGGCATTCCCCATAATGGTAACTGCCGCACTGTTTGCACTGTTGTATGTGCAGGCAGCAACTTTACAGCTGTCGGGGAGTTGACCGGTACAATCACCAAGAAAACTGTTGTCCATCTGTTCCCTCGACTGTTTCTCTGGCTCTAAGAATTGAACCATGTCCCCGACTTTGAGACTTGTTGATCTTAAGTACTTGAGGATGTGTAACAGGTTCTTTATCTGGTTCTTAACATTAAGTTTGTTAGATCATCAAAACATAACATGGATACATATAACCTATCAATTTCCCCCTTTTTATTGATGACAAACTTATAATTGATGTTCCCCATAAGAACTAGAATGACATACTCATATCCTGTATTCCCCATGAATCTGTTCTCTATCTTGTTCCCCCTCAATTATCTTCCCCCATTTTGGCATCATAAAAAGATCAGTAACAAGCAATAAGCAAAAAGAAGTCTAGCTTGGTTAACTCATGCCACATGTGTGCACACGATCATGACTAAAAATAGAGCATAAGAGCAAGGCATACACAGCAAAGGATGAAACTTTCTTTAATTTTTGGAAATTAAGCAGGGAGCAGTTCCATTGTTACCAATACATCCACAAAATAAAAACAACAAAAGGGTACCAGTCATAAACACCATTAGGACTAAAATAGAAGATAGACACTAGGAACTTGACACTGGGAAGGGAACAATTTTTAGGGAGCACTGGAAGGAGAAGGCCCAAATGAAGAGGCAAGGGTCCTAAGAAGGATGTCCATTCGAGCATTAGCTGACACCTGCTCGTTGAACAGTCTCTCCTTCGGGTCCTCAACATGTTTCCTGAGGTTAGAATTTTCTTTTATCAGACGGGCAACCTCTGTGCTTTGAGAGCTGTTGGAACCAGGTGCCTCCTGAACCTGACTGAGCTAACCTTCGAGAATGGCGTTCCTTGACTTTTGCTTCCTTATCTCTTTAGTGGCACTGTTCTGAGCATTGATCAGTTGAGAGATAGTAGAATTGCTTCCAAACCCTCCACTCCTATCAATGCATTCACACTCCTCAAGGGCGGTCTTGGAGAAGGTTTGCATACGAGTACCCATTTTAGCTCTTCCCAAAGGGACTTTGAAAAATTCAAGAACTTTAGTGAGGAGGAACCCGTAAGGCAGCCCATGATTACCATCCTTGAACTCTACCACCTTCTTCATGTGTTCTATCATAAGACCAGGCATGTTTATAGTGGTGTAGCCATCCAGTGCTTCCATGAGAACTAGGTCTGCTCGTGACGTAATGACCGTCTTTCTACGCGTGGGAGCAGGACCTTTTTCACCAATTCAAATAGCAGTTGGTACACTGGAAAGAGGGCCTTCTTGGGTACCCGTTCCCCTTGCTGTATTGCCTTATCCTTCACGATGGCATTTCTGAATTTAGAAGAGCAGGTTCCCTCAATGGTGAACATTACCCCAGTAGGCACACCCAAAATGGTTCCCAATATAGTAGTGTCCATCACAAAATCAACACCATTCACTTTCAGACAGATATTATCATCCTCAACTGTGAAGAAGTCGGCATAGAAACTGCGCACTTCTGCCTTATAAACTTTGGGACTGTCACTAGCGAACAGATGTGTCCACTATTGGTATTCACAGATGTCAGCCAGTTGGTGCATTCCTGACATATCAAGAATATCAGGGCAAATGTGCGGCCCCACAGCACCTTTTGGTTTCTCAAATTTTCCCTTCCAACATCCTGGGTTGTACTAACCTTGGCCATCTTTGAGGAACCATGTTCCTCACTGGCACCAACCTTCCTTTTCACTGATTTTCTCACACTCTTTCCTTTGTCTGCCGATTTCTTGGACACATTCTCAGCAGATTCCTCTGCCACTCCTTCACGAGATTCTTCAATCACTCTTTCTCCAGAATCTTCAACTATATTCTCACCAGATTTTTCACCCTCAATATTGCTCAAATCTATCTCATTTACAGATGACTCCCTTTTGGACTTTGGAACAGTAAGTTTCTTTGAGGACTTATGAACCAAGGAACAAGGTTCCTTTTCCACCTCAAAACTAGTGCAATGAGGCATTACCTTTCCATTTTTCACCAATTTCCTCTTCTACTTTTCTTCTTTGCTTTTCTCTAGAACAGACTCAAGTTCTTCCTTCTTCTGCAACCTAGTGATAGGTCTCTTAGGAGTTGACTCCTGGGGGTTACCTTTTTAATCCTAGCACTAATAAAGCTCGCATGAGCCACATTATCATAATCTTCTTCTTCACTATCCTCATTCACCTCCTCAGACAGAGGTCTAATCTTAGGAACAACAATTGATAATGGCTCATCATAGAAATGAGGAGAGGGAGCGGGATCAGTACTGACCTAGGGTTCTTGTGGAGAACCAGGGGTTTTATCCCAAGTAGAAGCATAGGGCTCTTCTTGGGCGGAGGGATCAGGTCCCTCAGTTGGTTCCCCAGTAGACTGTCCGGTGCTAAGGTTTCGTCAGGCACCAGTTCCCTACCCTCTACCTCTGTACCATTATCTTCCCCCTTAGACCAATGGGTTTCAGACACACCCTCATAACCTCCAACCAGACCTCCCTCAATAGCTATTGACACCATATTATCTATAGCCTCCTGTTCTTGTAACTCAAAAGTAACTTCAAAAGGCATAAGAAAAGCATTACCTGTAGAATCAAGGCATGGGGCTGTCATTGCCGATTCATCACTGTTATGACCCACACCCTGTTCTTTCTCAGAACTTTCTTCCACTGGTAGACTAGAAATATTTTGATTTTCTTCTCCCTCTGTATCTTCTTCGACCATTTTTCTTGGCGAGGAAGAAGGAGAGGTTGCAGCCACAAATTTCTTGGGAGTCGAAGTTTTGCGACTCCAATGAGAACTAGTACTCGGCTAGGTTGGAGAGGAAACAGTGGGTGGTTGTGACTCTAATTTAGGGTTTGGACTAGTTAGTGAAGGAGGTGTAGAATCTTTCATTGATGCTTCAATGGATGAAGACACAGTGGCGACGATGCTTGGAGTATTATGGGTTTCCTGATTTTTAGAGATGGTGGAGTACAGGGAGAATTATTTGGAAGAGGAGAGTGTTTGGTTTGAAGAAAAAAGGGAATTTTTGGCTTGTGATGTTAATAGTTATGAGAGGGACCGTGAGTGAATGTATTTAAGAGGGGTGACGGACCAGTTAGTAACGGGTATCAATTTTTGGGTAGTCGGGTCGCTTCATAATGGGTGAGACGCTTGGGTTCAAAAAGCGGAAATGAGAGAAACTGACAATTTAATGGTGTGGCACTGTTTCGGCCCTTTAAAAAATTGTGCATGAGAGTACAAAGGAACTACTAAACTGTGTCAAGGGAACCAGGTTCCTTGACAGATTTTGCAAATGTAAGCCTCATCCTTTGATCAAAGTGTAATGCATTAGCTACTTGTTTTCTCTGTAATTGTCATACGTGTCTACATGTAATGGTATAGAGATGAGTTGGACTTTGCTAAAAAAACACTTTTTAGCTATTTTACCTATACATTTCTTTTGTAGCCAATCATCGAGGGACCAGGTCCTTAGCTTGATTTCATCAACCCTAGTGCCAAGCGATTATTTTTAAAGTGCTCTCTGCTCAGTGCTTCGGTGAAAATGTCTGAAATTTGATCTTCTGTGCTGCAAAATTCCATGCAAATGATCCCTTTTTCAACATTGTCTCTAAGAAAATAATGTCGCACATCAATGTGCTTTGTTCTTTTATGTTGAACTAGATTCTTGGCCATGTTGAGAGCACTGGTGTGGTCACATTGTAAGGGCAGGCAATCAAAAAACACACCAAAATCTTCCAGCTGCTGTTTAATCCACAGAAGTTGAGCACAACAAGAGGCAGCCACCACATATTCAGCTTCTGCAGTTGAGAGGGCCACTAAGTTTTATTTTCTTGTACCCCATGATATCAGACATGAACCTAGAAAATATGACATGCCATAAGTGCTTTTCCTATCTACCAAATAGCCAGCGTAATCAGCATCAACATACCCAATTAAATCAAAATTGTCTCCTGAGAGATAGTAGAGAACCAGGTCCTATGTGCCTTTGAGATATCTCAAGATTCTCTTGGCTGCCTAGAGATGGGATTCCTTTGGATTAGATTGAAACCTGGCACAAAGTCCCACACTAAAAGCAATATCTGGTTTGCTTGTTGTGAGATACATGAGTGACCCTATGATACCTCTATACATGGTCTCATTCACCGAGGAACCAGGTTCATCCATGTACACACGAGTGGTTGTGTCAATGGGAATATCAATGATTTTTATCCTTCCATGTCAACTCTCTTCAGCGGCTCCTTGATGTACTTCTACTAACTTATCATTGTCCCCTTAGGAGTTTGCTTGACTTGTAAACCCAAGAAGAAATTCAATTCCCCCATCATGCTCATTTCAAACTCACTCCCCCTGAGTTTTGCAAATTCATCACACAGATAATCATTCGTTGCTCCAAAGATGATATCATCAACATAGACTTGCACAATGAGCAAGTTCCTCCCTTATTTCTTTAGAAATAGGGTGTTGTCAATTTTTTCTCTTGTAAATCCATTTTCTAGAAGAAATTTTGACAACATTTCATACCAACCGCGAGGAGCCTGCTTTAACCCATATAAGGCATTGTCAAGTTTAAAGCCATGCTCAGGATGCTCATGATTCTCAAATCCAGGTGGTTGCTTGACGAAGACTTCTTCTTTTAGAAAACCATTCAGAAATGCACTTTTGACATCCATTTGGAACAATTTGAATTCCATATGAGATGCAAAGGCAATGAAGATTTTGATGGCCTCCATTCGAGCAACTGGACCAAAAGTTTCATCATAGTCCCTTCTTCCTGATTGTAGCCTAGAACTACTAGCCTTGTCTTGTTCCTTGTTGTGTTTACAAACTCATCAAGTTTGTTTCTGAATACCCACCTGGTTCCTATAACGGTTCGGTCAGCAGGTTGTGGAACCAAGTTCCATACACTGTTCCTCTCAAATTGATGGAGTTCTTCTTGCATAGCCATAATCCAGTCTGTAGCTTTCAATGCTTCCTTGAAATTTTTGGGCTCAATTTGATAGAGAAAGTCTAAGAAGGCAAGTGAGTTTCTTGTCTTTGATCTGTTTTGAATTCCTGAATCAAGAGGAGTGATTACGTTTTCAAGAGGGTGTGAACTTTTGTGCTTCCAGTTAGACACCTGAATCTCATTGTGAGAAGGTCCAAGTATTTCTGAATGTGATCCTTGGTTGCTTCTCATCTCAACATGTGGGGTGCCTTGGACAGCATCGACAACTCTGTTCTTAACTTCAGTTGTTGTGATTGAGGGACCATGTTCCTCTCCATCAGTTGGAGATATGATGCACCATCCTCATTTGATTCCTTGACGTGGCTCATCATGTCAGCGTTTCCATTTGCCATGTACATGACTTCACTTGAGATAGTTGACTGTTCTCCGTCTTGATCGCTCTTATCATGTGAATTGTTTCCACATGAGTGGTGAGACTTATCAAAGATCACATGTATGCTTTCCTCAACACATTGAGTTCTTTTGTTGTATACTTTGTAGGCTTTGCTTTGTGATGAATAGCCCAGAAAGATTCCTTCATCGCTTTTGGCATCGAGTTTTCCCAGTGCTTCCTTGCCATTGTTGAGAACAAGATATTTGCAGCCAAATGTTCTTAAATGTTTCGGCTTGGGATTCCTTCCGTTCAGCAGTTCATATGGGGTTTTGTTCAGAAGGGACCTGATCATGCACCTGTTCACCATGTAGCATGCAGTGTAGACGGCTTCTGCCCAGAAACTTTTTGCAATGCCACTGTCAATCGACATTGTTCTTGCCATGTCTTCAAGAGTCCTATTCTTCCTCTCTACTTCACCATTTTGTTGAGGTGTTCTTGGAGCTGAAAAATCATGAGTGATGCCATTTTCAGCACAGAATTCGTCAAATTTGGCATAGTCAAATTCTTTTCCGTGGTCAGACCTACTACATACTACATTATGGCTCATCTTCACATGGATCTTCTTCACAAATGCAGCATATACTTGAAAGGTTTCATCCTTGGTTCTGAGAACCAGAGTCTAGGTTAATCTGGAATAGTCGTCCACTATAACAAAGATGTACTTCATTCTTCCTCTACTTGGCACCCTATAGGTCCACATAGATCCATATGGAGGAGATTAAGTGGACTTGAGGTACTAACTTCCTTTTTGGTCTTGAAAGAGGATCTGACTTGCTTTCCTTTTACACATGCATCACGCACCTTGTGATCCTGGAAGCTTTACTTGGGTAGACCACGAACCAGGTCCTTCTTGACCAATTTGTTCAGCAACACTTGCATGACCCAGCCTTCTATACCATATTTCAGCATCATCATCAACAACACTCAAACAACTAAGATCCCCATTTTTCAAGCATTCAAAGTCAGCAACATATATATTTTTGTATCTCTTAGCCACTAGAACTACTTCACCAGTCACAAGATTAGTGACTGTGCATATCTTTGGTACAAATTCCACTTTATTTCTCTTGTCACAGATTTGGGAAACACTCAGCAAGATGTACTTCAACCCGTTCACATAGTACACATTTTCAATTGAGTGAGAGAGAGACTTCCCAATCCTTCTAAGTCCTAGAATGTATCCCTTCTTGCCATTTCCAAAGGATACACTCCCTCCTTGCAGGGCCTTCAGTGAAAGGAAATCATTTTTGCTTGCAGTCATGTGCTTTGAGCAGCCACTATCCTTGTACCATTGTTAGCTGCTCCCTTTCACTGCTCCCTGCACAAGGAGATCAAGGGTTAGACTTAGGAACCCAAACAAGTTTGGGTCCCTTGTAATGAGGAAAGGGGTGAATGAGGGCTCTTTTGGTCCAAGCAGGCACCACACGCTTTTTATATGAGGGACCAGGTTCTAGCAGTAGTTACCTTTTTAGCAAAAACTTTGTTTTTTGTTGAGACTGAAATCTGGCTTTACAGGTTTTCTTTAAGTGCCCAGTGTTACCACAGTGAGTGTAGAGCCAGTATCAGGTACAGTAACGTACTTGCTATGAGGGTTGTAGGGAGTCTTTTCCCTTTGCAACCCGATTCCCTGTCTGTTTCCCCCATTGTTTGTATACATAGTGGTGATAGAATTAAGGGATCATGTCACCTGAGTGATTTTTCAAGATCACTCTTAACCGTATCGAGATCTTCCTGAAGTTGTTTGTTTTTCTCAAGGTCAGCACACAGACTATATTTCACTTATTTTAGCTCATCTTCAAGCCTAAGATGTGCCTCATTTGCAACTTCCTTTCCCTTTTGAGTAATCTCATGCCTACCTTCTCTTTTTAGTTCCTCAATTGTTTCCTTTAGGTCTACAACTACTACTAATATGTCATATCTCTCGTGCTCTATGTTAGCAACCTTTTTAGTTAAAACTTCTTTCTCCTTTTTAAAACACTCAACGGTCTCTTTTAGATCAACCACAACAACCACTAGATCATCTCTCTCATGTTCTATGTTTGCAATTTTTTTAGTTAAGGCATCTTTTTCCTTCTTCAATTTCTCAATGGTTTCTTTTAAATCTACCACAACGACTACTAGATCATCTCTCTCATGTTCTACTTCTCCTAGTTCCACAGTTAATGTATTTTTATCATTTATAAGACTATGATAAACATCAATTAAAACATTTGCCAGACATAAGTTTTTTTGGAGAATAAGACTTCAGATTTCTTTGAACATCTAGAAAGTTTACCTCATCATCATCATCTTCTTCATCATCATCAGATTTTGCCATCAGGGCGAACATAGAATCATACCCAGCGGCTTCACTTTCTAATGCCATCATGGAGTTTTCACCTTGATCATCATCCTCTCCAGATTCGCAGGAAGAGTCTCCCCATGCAGTAAGAGCTTGCTGCACAACATTGTCAGCGGCATCTTTTCTCTTGAATCGTTTGTCAGGAACCAGGTTCCTCTTGTCTGCTTTGTCTGTGTTGTGTTTGTACTGATCTTGCTTGAGGAGAGGGCAATCCTTGATGAAGTGTCCTGACTTACCAAACTTATGACATAGGTCATAACCTATCGGCTTACTGGAGCTGCCCCTTTTTGGAATACCTCCATTTTTACGAACCATTTTTTGAAATCTTTTTGGCAGGTAAGCCACATCAGCATCCTCATCGCCCGAGTCATTGCTGTCCGCCTTGAGGACCAGGTTCTTCTCCCTTTTTGGCTCTCTTCTCTCATTCTTCTTCTTCTTCCTCCTCTTCTTCTTCTTCTTCTTCTTCTTCTTTTTCTTCTTCTTTATTTCATAAGTCTTTAGATTTCCAATAAGTTCATCAATGGTCAGCTTCTGCAAATCCTTTGCTTGTGTGATAGCGTTTACTTTGCTTTCCCGGGAACCAGGTAATATGCTAAGTATCTTCCTGACATGTTTGTTCCTAGGGATGATTTCTCCTAGGGAGTGAAGCTCATTGATGATAGATGTGAAGAGAGTGTGCATTATCCTGAAAGGACTCATCATCCTTCATCCTGAAAAGCTCATATTCTGTGGTTAGCATATCAATCTTCGACTGCTTTACTTGTGTTGTCCCTTCATGAGGTTTTTGGAGAGCTTCCCAGATCTCCTTAGCATATTGACATGCTAAAATCCTGTTGTATTCATCTAGTCCAATACAACAGACGAGGATTTTCTTTGCTCTAAAGTTCGTTTTTATAGCCTTGCGATTAGCATCGTTGTATTCCTTTCCTTTTTTGGGAACTGTCACTGCTGGGTCTCCAATGGTCTTCGTAGGAATGTAGGGTCCATCGCATATAACATCCCAGAGCTCTAAATCTTCCGCCATGATGAAATCATGCATTCTTGCCTTCCACCATCCATAGTATTGGTCGTTTAATCTTGGTGGTCTGTAGGTAGATTGACCTTCTTCAAAGTTTGGCAGAGCAGCCATGAGGATCCTTTCTAGGTTTTATCCTGATAGAAAGAACTTGCTCTAACACCAATTGATAGAAACTAAGGGTCCACCAAACTATATAGAGAACCAGGTTCTCTATTAGTTCCCATAGAACACACGCACACTGCAATAAGTAAATCACACTATGGAGTTTTACGTGGAAAACTCCCAGCTCACGGGATTGAAAACCACGACCTACCCTTGTAGGAGTTCAACTTCACTACTGAGCAAGCTTCAGTATAACCTATTGTAAACTAGGAATTAACCTCTTAATCCCTCACTAACTTGTAACAACTATATTACAAGCCACTTTGTAATAACTTTATTACAAAGCTTTACAACTTGACTAACTCTAGCCAAAACACAAACACAAAGGTTTATAATTTACAAAAGGTTTCCTACACAGTGCTTCTAACTAAGCTAAGTAGGAATTACGAGTAAAATACTTAAACAAAGGTGCAACACAACTAAGGACATGTAATGACTCAATACAAGGAACTGGTCCGTCTTTATATTGTTCTTTGTTCCCTTCAGAATCACTTGCCAGATTGATTAAACACATTGAGAGAATGCTTGATTGATTCATGAATGTGTGTGTAATGTTTTACCTTTGCTTCAATATTAATATTGCATAGGTGATATCACTTGAATGATGTAAGCATGTTGGTACAAGAGCATTCCCCATAAAGTTGACTGCCGCACTGTTTGCACTATTGCATGTGCAGGCAGCATCTTTATAGCTGTCGGGGGGTTTGCTGGTACAGTCACCAAGGGAACTGGTGTCCATCTGTTCCCTCTGCTGTTTCTCTGACTCTGAAGAATTGAACCATGTCCCCAACTTTGAGACTTGTTGATCTTAAGTACTTAAGGATATGTAACCGGTTCCTTATCTGGTTCTTAAAATTAAGTTTGTTCGATCATCAAAACATAACAGGGATACATATAATCTATCATAAGCTAGTTGCTCCATCAGTTCCGTTGGGAGTCAGAAGTCATGCAGCAAGTTTGATTTTCTTTGTCATTCAAAAATTTTATGACCTTTGTTGTTAGGATCGAAAATCGGGTAGTGAGGAATTTAGCCAAACAATGTTATAGTGACAATAACAAAGGCAACGAAAGTTGATAACAACGACAATTAAAGCATATAAAGAAGACACAAATTTAACATTGTTTGGTCAAAGTGACCTACGTCCACAAGCGGAGAGGAGCAAATTCACTATAGCAACAAGAGTACAAGAGAGCGTACAAAATTAGAGTAAATACTCTAATTAATCCCAAATACTCCCGAGAGAATAACCTCACAAGATCACCCCAAATAAAGGGGATCACACAAGTGTTTTCCAACACTCAACTCTCTTACAAACAACTCTAAATAAAGGAAGAGAGGAAGAAAAAATAAATGAAGACTCAAGTCTTGTTGGTGTGTTTAAAATGAACTAATGGCCTTTCCTTTTATAGGCAAAAAAGCCTTGGCCTCCAAGATGTAAAAGAAAAGATACAACTTCTGCAAATAATATCCACCACACAACACAACATTTTTGGGTCCCAAAGAATATTTCCAACAAGGTCTACTTTGCAAATAGGCTTATGCTTATGTGAGATGGACTCCGCTAGCTAAAATATTTTCCATATTACAAATCTCCACCTTGGCCTAATTTTGGCTGATGTAGTAAATTTTCTCCACCCTCTTTGCAAAAGCCCATATAGGCTAAATCATTCTTCATAAATAGCAATCAAGTTCAAGCTTTGCTTGAACTTGCTAACTGGAAGAGGCTTTGTGAACATGTCAGCAGGATTGTCTCTAGTGTTGATCTTCTGAACAGAGACCTTTCCATCAGCAATGGTTTCCCGGATAAAATGATACTTACTGTCAATATGCTTCGTCCTCTCATGATACATTTGGTCTTTAGTCAAGTTGAATGGCATTTTGACTATCAGAAAAAATAGTAATACCACCTTGGTGTAAACTGAGTTCAACAGATAGACCCTTCAACCATAAGGCTTCTTTGATAGCCCCGATCACTACCATATATTCTGCTTTAGTAGTAGATAAAGCTACTACATGTTGTAATATAGCTTTCCAGCTGATAGCGCAACCACCAATGCAAAATACATAACCTGTTAGTGATCTTCTTTTGTCAAGATCACCTACATAATCTAAGTCTACAAAACTGACCAAAGAGTTAGTATTTCTCCCAAACTCCAAAAATGTGTTTGAAGTACTACCTGAGAATCTATTTCACAGCCTGTGAATGTGCTTTACTAGGGCAAGCCATATATCGGCTCACTACACTTACTGCTTGGGAAATATCTGGACGTGTGCACACCATTGCATACATAATACTGCCGATTGTACTAGAATAAGGTACATGTGCCATATACCTCTCTTTTTTCTCTAACTGCGGTGACTAAACAGCTGATAACTTAAAATGAGCAGCAAGAGGGATACTAACTGGTTTAGCATCATTCATGCCAAACCTCTCCAAAACTTTCTCCAATTACTTCTTCTGGGTCAGGAATAGCCTGTTGGCTTCTCGGCCTCTTTTGATCTCCATGCCAAGAATTTTCTTAGCTATTCCCAAATCTTTTATCTCAAATTCACTTTTAACCTAGCTTTTCAAATTGTGAATTTCTATCAAATCCTTAGCAACAATGAGCGTGTCATTAACATATAACAATAAGTACACAAATGAACCATCATTAAACTTTCGGAAGTAAACATAACTATCATACAAGCTCCTCGAATAACCATGACCCAACATAAAGAAATCAAACCTTTTGTACCATTGTCTTGGAGACTGCTTTAATCCGTACAAGGATTTCTTTAACAAACAAACGTGATCATCTTTTCCTTCAATTTCAAATCCTTCGGATTGATGCATGTATATTTGTTCCTCAAATTTGCCATGTAAGAAAGCTGTCTTAACATCAAGCTATTCTAATTCCAAATCATACATAGCAACTAAGGCAAGTAAGACACGAATAGAGCTATGCTTAACAACATGTGAGAAAATATCATTAAAATCAACTCCTTATACTTGATTATAGCCCTTTGAACTGATCGTGCCTTATACCTCACATCTTCAACCCTTGGAATGCCATCTTTTTTCTTGAAGACCCATTTGCAACCAACAATTCTCTTTCCTGATGGTGTCTTAACAAGAGACCAATTACCATTCTTGTGGAGAGACTTTATTTCTTCATTCATTACAATCATCCAATTGGGTGAATTAGCACCAGAAAATGCTTCTGAATATTTTGATAGTTCTCCAATTTCTTTAGTTTCCTGTGCAACTAAAAAATCAAATGCAACATAATCACCAAACCTTAATGGTTGTTTACTTTCTCTTCTTGGTTTAAGTTTGGCAATAGAATACTCTTCTTCTTCCGGTTCAAGTTCAGGAGTCTCAACTTCAGGAGTTTCATCTTCTGGCTCAACTTTAGGAGTTTCAACTGTATTTTGCTCCAAAGTTGGTGAGCTTGGCTCAGAAGGAATGCCAATCTCAACCTCCACCTGCTTCTGTGTACTCTTCCATTTGTCTATATTACAAGAACTAGAAGACTCTTTCTGGAATGTAACATAGAAGATTCATCAAAGGTTACATCTCTGCTAATTATAAATTTTGGTGCCTTGGGATCAGGATACCATAGTCGATATCCTTTCACCCCAGATGCATACCTAAGAAAAATTCACTTTTTAGCCCTTGGCTCTAATTTTTCATTATTTACGTGTGCAACCAAATATCTTTAAGTCAGAATAATTAGCAGGAGTACCTGACCACATTTCCTCTTTGATAGGTTACAAGTACTTTGGTCATAAGTACTTTACTTTATGTTTTGATGATCTAACAAACTTACCATCCATAACCAGATAAGGAACCTGTTACAGATTTACAATACCTTGAGATCACAAAGTTCCATGTTGGAATCCAGCGTGAGATATAACTCAACTCTTCAGAGTGGAAGGAACAGGTCCCTACCTGTTCCCGAAGAGACTGTATGAAGTCAACTCCCCAGCAGGAAAGTTGCTGCCTGCACATGCTACTGCACAGGAACAGTGCAGCAGTCAACTTTCTGTGGACGCAGCTTTTTACCTACCTTGCTTACATCATTGTAAGTGTTTTCACACATGTATAAATACAATCAAGGAAGGTAAAACAACTTTCCTCATGAGAGAACCAGATAAAAGACCTGAAGCATGCTTGGTACAATCATTCAAGTTAATCGACTCAAGATAATCTGGGCAGTGTGCCTTTATATTCACAAGAACTGGATTAGGGACCTGATCCCTTGGTGTTCCCCTGACAGAAGTATGAGTCAACTATACAGCTGGAAAGCAACTGCAGAAAGTGACTGCCTGCAACTGTACACGTGACAGTGTAGCAGACAGTGCAACAATCACTTCCCACTGAGAAGAGGCATGTACTAACCAAGATTTGACATCAACATTGTGAATTGACCTCACCATGGTAATTTCTTTTGTAGTATAACAACCTGGTGCAAGGCACAAGACGGTTCAACACTTGCAAAATCAGAAAAGAAAACATTCTCTCAAGTGCTAGCTGCAACCTCTCTCAAGAACAGGGCTGTTGTAACCTCAAGGACTAGATCCAAAGATTGAAGATATCTTAAGTCCTTAGATTTGTTGAGTCTCTGTTATTTGTTCTTCATTTTTAACTCCTACTTAGCTTAGTTAGAAGAATTGTGTAGGAAACCGTTTGTAAATCATAAACCCTTGTGTTTATGTCTTGGCTAGAGTTAGTCGAGTTGTGAAGTCTTTGTAAAAGAGTTATTACAAAGTGGATTGTAATAGTGTTGTTACAAGTTAGTTGAGTTAAAGTGTTTGTAATAGAGTTATTACAAAGTGGCTTGTAATAGTGTTGTTACAAGTTAGTTGAGTTAAAGTCATTGTAACTAGTGAGTGACAAAGTGGCTTTGTGGTAAGTGTATCACAAGTTAGTTGAGTTAAAGTCATTGTAACTAGTGAGTGACAAAGTGGCTTGTGGTAAGTGTATAACAAGTTAGTTGAAGTCTTTGTAATAGAGTCATTACAAAGTGGCTTGTAATAGGGTGTTTACAAGTTAGTGAATTTGAAAGCCAACAAGTGTAGGTCGTGGTTTTTTTGTCCCCTTGAGTTGGGATTTTTCCACGTAAAAATCCTCAGTGTTCTTTATTTACTGCCGAGTTACTGTGGGAATTGTTAGAGAATCTAATTCCCTATACTGGTTGGTTTTAAAGTCTGTTGCTTACAGTGGGAACTGATAGAGAATCTGGTTCTCTGTACAGTTTGGTGGACGCTTAGTTTCTATCAATTGGTATCAGAGCGGGTTCTTTCTAAAAGGTTAACACCTAGAAAGGATCTACATGGCTGCTCCACCAAATTACGAGGAAGGACAATCAACGTACAGACCACCAAGATTCAACGGCCAATACAATGGTTGGTGGAAAACAAGAATGCATGACTTCATTATGGCTGAGGACTCAGAGCTGCGGGATGTAATCTGTGATGGACCTTTTGTTCCCATGAAAACTATTGGTGAGGGAACAGTTACAATCCCAAAAATAAGAAAAGAGTACAACGATGCTGATAGAAAGGCTATTGAGAAGAATTTTAGGGAAAAGAAGATTCTTGTTTGTGATATCGGACCAGATGAGTACAACCGCATCTCAGCTTGTCAGTCTGCTAAGGAGATTTGGGAAGCTCTTCAAACTGCCCATGAGGGAACTACTCAGGTTAAGCAGTCCAAAATTGATATGCTTACTACTGAGTATGAGCTTTTTAAGATGAAGGAGGATGAGTCTATTCAAGTTATGCACACACGTTTCACCTCCATTATCAATGAGCTTCACTCCTTGGTGAAGTCATCCCAAGAAACAAGCTGGTCCAGAAAATACTCAGTGTCTTACCAGGTTCTTGGGAAAGTAAAGTGAATACTATCACTGAAGCCAAGGATTTGCAGAAGCTGACCATTGATGAACTCATTGGAAATCTCAAAACTTATGAGATGAAGACAAAGAAGGATCTTGAAAGAAGAGAGCCCAAAAAGGAGAAGAACCTTGTTCTCAAGGCTGCCAATAAAAACTCAAGTAGTGATGAATCCGACATGGAGTATCTCACTCGAAGATTCCAAAAGATGATTCGAAAAATGGTGGGATTCCAAAGAAAAGAAGTTCCAACAGGAATTTCAAAGGAAATGATTGCTGTCATAAGTGTGGAAAGCCTGGACATTTTGTTAAAGACTGCCCTGTTCATAAATAGGATCATTACAAAACCAACACTGATAAGGCAGCTAAGAGGAACCCGGTCCCTGACAGGAAATTCAAAAGAAGAGATGCTGCTGACAACATGGTGAAGCAAGCTTTAGCTGACTAGGGAGATTCCTCCAGTGAATCTGAAGGTGAGGATGGCCAAGGAGATGCATCTATGATGGTTGTTGACAATGAATATGAGTCAATCTTTGCACTCATGGCTAAATCTGATGATGACGAGGACAAGAAGGAAGATAAGGTAAGTTTTCTTGATGTTCAAAGAAATTTAAAAACTTACTCTAAGAAAAAATTGATGTCCTTAGCAAATGTGTTGATTGATGCCTATTATTATAGCCTCATTAATGAGAAAAATGCTTTAATAGAAGAAATTGGTGACATAGAACAAGAGAGGGATGATATGGTAGTTTCCATTGTAGACTTAAGGGCAAGTGGAAGAAGTAACTAGAGAACATAACTTGTTGAAAAAACAAACAAAAAAATGGATGGACAACACTAAGGGTAAAGAAGTGGCTAGTGAGGCTCAACTTGAGCTTGAGAGTGAGCTTAAGAATGTTAAAACAGGTCTTGTTGCTGAGCTTGAAAAGAATAGACAACTTCAGGAGGATTTAAAAAGGGTTAAAAATAATCTTGTTAAGTCACATAAATGGACCGGGTCCTCTGATGTAATAACGTCTATGTACAGGAGTAATGGTGGAAACAGGCAAGGCATCGGGTTCCAAATGGCTAAAACCTCCTATAATCCCCATAGCAATTATGTAACTATGGCTGATAATAGGTTGTGCACTCACTGTGGTCAAACTGGTCATTACAAGGACTCTTGTAAAGTTAAAATTCAGTCTTTGCAGAAAAACAAAGTTTTTGTTGAAAAGAGGCGTACTGATGAGGAACCTGGTTACCTGAAAAGAAAATATGTGCTGCCTGCATGGGCAAAAAGAAGTTTGATCCGCCCGTTCTATCATTATAAGGGACCCAAGCTGGCTTGGGTTCCTAAGTCTAATCATTGATTTAGTGTGCAGGCTGAAGTGAGAGGTAGCAGTCAAAAACAAAAATGGTACATGGATAGTGGCTGCTCTAAGCATAAAATTAGAAGAATGAATGATGTCCTCTCACTCTAGGCCTTCCAAGGTGGGAATGTGTCCTTTGGAAACGACAAGAAGATATATTCTTGGTGTTGGCAAAATTGACAAAACGCTCTCCCATGCAATTGAAAATGTGTACTATGTGAATGACTTGAAATGCAGCGTGTTGAGTGTGTCTCAAATCTGTGATAAGGAAAAATGAAGTGAAGTTCTTGTCCAAATACTGCATTGTCACCAATCTCAAAACTGGTGAAGTGGTGTTGATAGCCAAAATGTTCAAGAACATCTATGTTGCAGACCTTGATTCACTTAATGGTGGTGATCTAACATGCCTAAGTGTCATTGATGATGGTGCTGAGTTATGGCGTAGATGACTGGAGCATGTAAGTTTTTATTTGCTGAGCAAGTTGGTTATAGAGGACCTAGTTCTTGGGCTGAAGCAGTCAACATTTCCTGCTACTTGATTAACAAGTGCACGGTCAGATCCCTTCTCGAGAAGTCTCTTTATGAACTGCTAAATGGGAGAAAAGCCAAGTTGACTTACCCGAGAGCCTTTGGATGCAAAATGTTTTGTTCTCAACAATGGTGGCAAAAGGATCACATAACAAAAAGATGAAGAATTCACAAATGCTCCTGGTGAAGCTATAGATATTGCAAATGGAAAGACTGATTTGATGAGTCAAGTTAAGCAAAAGGATGAAGGAGATGCAGTAGAATCTCCAAAAGGCACAGAGGAACCTGGTCCCTTTATCACCTCGACTTGAGTTGAACATAGGGTTGTTGATGCAGCATTAGGTGCTCCTGATGCAGAACAAAATAGTGGGAGTCATAATTCTGTTGATGTCAATGATGATTCACATATGGAAGAACCTGGTCCTTCAAATTATGAAGTTCAAGTATTCAACTAGAAGCAAAAGAATTCACATCCCTTCAAAATGTAATCACATCCTTAGACTCTGGTATTTAACCTAGTTCTAAGCACTTCTGGAACGGCACATTTTCTGGGATCATACTTGATCTCATGGGGTACAAAGAAACAAACTGTATGGCTCTTCCAACTGCTGAAGCTAAATACGTGGTTGTTGCTTCTTGTTGTGCTCAACTAGTATAGATCAAGCAGCATCTTGAAGACTTTGGTGTATTTACAGCTTGAACCCGATACAACACAGGAGGACAAAGCACGTTGATGTGCGACATCACTTTGTTGAAAAGGTTCTGATTTGTATGAAGTTCTGGAAGACGAAAGACTAGGTAGCAGACACCTTTACCAAAGCGCTGAGTAGGGAACATTTTGAAAGAAATCGTCTGGAGTTGGGGTTGATCAAGCTCAACTAAGGACCTGGTCCCTCGATGATTGGTTGTGTTAAGAAGGAAAGGTACAATGCTAAAAAGTATTTTTCGGAGAAATCTAACTCAAATCTATACTGTTACAGGTATACACATATGGCAGTTTCAGGACAGAAACAAGTAAGAATGACATTGCACTTCTAGAAGTCTTTGCTCAGATTTTCAAAAACTATCAAGGAACCTGGTTCCTGCGACTCAGTTTAGTGGTTTCCTCAATACTTATATGCCTTTTTAAGCTGCTGAAGTGTCATGTCATTAACATATTCCCACCTTTATCCTGCCTCTCTCCTGATTTTTGAAGTCCAAAATGTTAAACCTCTTCTGAACTGACCCGTTGCCCCAAAAACCACTTCTCTATCTTACACCCAACCAAAACTGATTCCTTTCTTCAAAACAAAAATCAACCTTGTCTCAAAAGAATCCTTCTCTCCAAATATGCCAGAAGTGAACCCAACTCTCTCATTTTCCAAAATTCTAACTCCATCAGAATCAAAACCCCATGAAGTTTTTGGTAGATTTTGATGGAAGTTTAATCGAAAGGGAACAGGGTAGATCTAATATTCTAGAGCGTGAGGCTGTAATTGTTGTTTGATTTGTGGAAGTCTTGAAGGATGGAGAAATTGGTAAATGTGAGGACTGAATGAGGGACCTGATCCCTCAAGTCCTTCTTATGAAGTCAATTTTAATGAAGATCTTTTTCTCTTTGAGTTCTGTGTTTAAACGAACTTCCGCTCCAGTAAAAAGGATTGATGAAAAGTGCTGGTTGATGATGAAGTGGTATGACCTGCTGATGTGATTCTGGAAGAGAGAATGAAGTATAAAAAAAATTGGAGAAAAGAAAGTTGGCTGAGAAAGATGCAGCAGATGATAAGGGTAAACATATTGAAAAGAAGAAGAGGGAGACATGGACGCTCTAGGAAAGAAAGGGTAGTGCGAGTGAGGAACCTGGTTCCTTACAGAAGCAAAAAGTTGAGTCATCAGGTATGGAGAGGTAGAAGACTCTGAAGTGTGAAAAAGTGTTGTTAGGCAGAGTGTTGACTCTGATATTGCTAAGAATATGGAGGAACTTCTTGACATTGTTGAGTTTCAAAAATAGAATCACCTCTTTATTCCTCCAAGTCCCAACGTTTATGAAGAAGAAGTAAACACTTCTATGTTTTATATGATACTCTGATGCTATATGTGCTTGGGACTGAGTTTGTTCTTGACGAGAAGAAGCTTGGGGAGATTCTTGGTGCTCTGATTGATGGTTCAGCCTACTCAGATAGGTTGAGAACCAGGTCCTCGAAGACCCTCGGCAGAATAGAATGCTAAGTTGAAGGGTGAGAAATAATAAAATATTGAGGAAACAGGTGGAGGAACTGAGAGAGCAGATGACAATTGATCAAAGGAGAGTAAATGAATGAATGAACAAGCTCATCAAGGCCTTAGCCCCTTACTTTTCCTCCTGCCCAGTGATCCATGTCTTTCACTCCTTCTAAATTCCCTTGAATTCTTATGCTCTTTTGATTCCTATATTTGATGACATTGGTACATTAGTTGTTTAAATTATCATATTATGTATTGTTGACACTGCTGTGCTTTTATTATAATTACTCTACTATGGGCAATCAATTTATTTTGTACAATGACATTAACTTGTTGTTCTTGTTATTGTTTATGCTGTGTTGCCCAAGTGGCATGAGTTAATGTTGCTGAACCTCTTTTTGGTTGTGCTTCTTCTGTTAATCTTTTTGATGATGCCAAAAGGGGGAAGTTATATAGGTGTCAACATGGGGGAGGAACGTCAACATGGGGGAGGAACAGAATCGAATTGATATGTTGTATTGTGCATGAAAGATAGCTCTGCTTCGCAGGGGGAACATTGCCGATAATATGTTGATTAGAGGTCTGATCCGCAGGGAAACATGTGAAGAATCTGGTTCTCAAGAGTTATATTAATTTTGGGTTTGTCATCATCAAAAAGGGGGAAATTGATAAGTTATGGTATTTTGAGTTTTGATGATTTGCCAAACAGTCTTGAGGAACCAGTTGTGATTAGTTCCTTAGGTTTGGTTCTTAGGAGGAATATGGTTGATTCGTAGGGGGGAACAATGTGTAGATCTGGTTCTCAGGGGGAATATCAATTCTATGTTTGTCATCATCAAAAAGGGGGAAATTGATAGGTTACAAGTACTTTGGGCATAAGTACTTTACTTTATGATTTGATGATCTAACAAACTTACCATCCAGAACCAGATAAGGAACCTGTTATACATTTACAAGACCTTGAGATCACAAAGTTCCAGGTTGGGATCCAGCGTGGGATATAACTTAACTCTTCAGAGTGGAAGGAACAGCTGAGGGAACAGGTCCCTACCAGTTCCCGAAGAGACTGTATGAAGTCAACTCTCCAGCAGGAAAGTTGCTGCCTGCACACGCTACTGCACAGGAACAGTGCAGCAGTCAACTTTCTATGGACGTGGCTTTTTACCTACCTTGCTTACATCTTGTAAGTGTTTTCACACATGTATAAATACAATCAAGGAAGGTAAAACAACTTACCTCATGAGAGAACCAGATAAAGGACCTGAAGCATGCCTGGTACAATCATTCAAGTTAATCAACTCAAGATAATCTGGGCAGTGTGCCATTAGATTCACAAGAACCAGATTAAGGACCTGATCCCTTGGTGTTCCCCTGACAGAAGTATAAGTCAACTATACAGCTAGAAAGCAACTGTAGAAAGTGACTGCCTGCAACTGTACACGCGATAGTGCAGCAGACAGTGCAGCAATCACTTCCCATTGGGAAGAGGCATGTACTAACCAAGATTTGACATCACTATTGTTAATTGACATCACCATGGTAATGTCTTTTGTAGTATAACAACCTGGTGCAAGGCACAAGACGGTTCAACACTTGCAAAATCAGAAAAAAAAATATTCTCTCAAGTGCTAGCTGCAACCTCTCTTAAGAACAAGGTTGCTGCAACCTCAAGGACCAGATCCAAAGATTGAAGATATCTTAAGTCCTTAGGTTTGTTGAGTCTCTGTTATTTCTTCTTCATTTGTAACTCTTACTTAGCTTAGTTAGAAGCATTGTGTAGGAAACCCTTTGTAAATCATAAACCCTTGTGTTTGTGTCTTGGCTAGAGTTAGTCGAGTTGTGAAGTCTTTGTAATAGAGTTATTACAAAGTGGCTTGTAATAGTGTTGTTACAAGTTAGTTGAGTTAAAGTCTTTGTAATAGAGTTATTACAAAGTGGTTTGTAATAGTGTTGTTACAAGTTAGTTGAGTTAAAGTCTTTGTAACTAGTGAGTGACAAAGTGGCTTGTGGTAAGTGTATCACAAGTTAGTTGAAGTCTTTGTAATAGAGTCGTTACAAAGTGACTTGTAATAGGGTGTTTACAAGTTAGTGAAGTTGAAAGCCTACAAGTGTAGGTCGTGGTTTTTTTGTCCCCTTGAGTTGGGATTTTTCCACGTAAAAATCCTCAGTGTTCTTTATTTACTGCCGAATTACTGTGGGAACAGTTAGAGAATCCGATTCCCTATATTGGTTGGTTTTACAGTCTGTTGCTTATAGTGGGAACTGATAGAGAATCTGGTTCTCTATACAGTTTGGTGGACGCTTAGTTTCTATCACTCTGGAATCTTGAAGTTCAAGGGTGTAGAAGGAGCACAGTTGACAATATAACAAGTTGTAGAGATAGCTTCTGGCCAAAAGGCATTTGTCAACCCAGCATTTGAAATCATACAACGAGCCCTTTCCAAAGGAGTTCTATTTATCCTTTCTGCCACACCATTTTATTGAGGTGTCATTCTCACAGTACTGTGTCGAGTGATTCCTTCATTCTTGCAAAATTCATTGAATTCATCATTACAAAATTCCAAGCCATTATCTGTTCTAAGCTGCTTGACTTGTTTTCCTGTTTGCTTCACAGTCAAAACTTTCCATTGTTTGAAAGTTAAGAAACATCACTTTTATTTTTCAGAAAATAAACCCAAACTTTCCTTGAATAATCATCGATAAAAGTTAACATATACATGGCTGGGTACGTGAAGGACCCCAAAGATCTGACTGAATGTAATCCAAAGTACCTTTTGTTATATGAAATGCTAGAGATTTGAAGCTGACTCTTTTTTGCTTCCCGAACACACAGTGTTTACAGAACTCCATATTTCCGGTACTTTGGCCACACAAGAGACCTCTTTTGCTGAGGATGGAAAGACTTTTTTCGCTCATATGCCCTAATGGCATATGCCACAATTTGGTGATTGTCAGAATCGGTATCTAATGTTAAAACTGCAGCAGCATCTGTATTAGTAGATCCCAATAGAGTATACAACGTACCAGATCTGCGTGCTTTCATTATCACAAGAGCACGATGAGAAACTTTCAAAACTCCACCTTCACCTGTGTACTTGCACCCAAGAGATTCTAGAGTGCCCAAAGAGATGAGATTTTTCTTCAAGTCAGGAACATGCTTAACATCGGCGAGAGCTCTCACCACATCGTCGTGAATTTTGATTCGGACTGTACCTTTTCCAATAACTTTGCAGGCAGCATTGTTGCCCATCAAGACAACTCCACCTCCAGTAGATTCATATGTAGTAAATAAATTCCGATTGGGACACATATGATAAGAACAATTCAAATCTAAAATTCACTCATTGTTAGATTTGAAACTATTATTAGTTACAAAAAAAAAATAGTTCCCTCAGTCTCATCAGCAGCTACACTTGCTTTGGCAGTATCAGTATTTTTATGCTTATTTTTCTTTTCTGTATGCTTTTCTTTGATTTTCAATTTAAAGCATTCAGAAATAATGTGACCTTTCTTATTACAGTATTTGCACATGGCGTTTCTGTATATGGATTTTGATGTTGATTTAGGTCTCTCACTACTTGAATCTTTTTTATTGGATCTACCCTCTTACGAACAAGCCTTCCCCTTGGTTCCCACTAGTTTCCCCAGTAATATCTCTATCTATTTGTTCTTTTGATTTCAAAATAGATTTGATATCTTTGAAAGAGATACTGTGTTATATGGAAAGGATAATATCTCTTATATGTTTAAACAACTGGGGTAAGGAAATAAACAATAATACAGTCTATTTACTTAAATCCATAAGAAGAGAATCAAAAGTATCAAGATGTGTAAGTATAGAGGTACCTTCAGCCATACAAAAAGTGTAGAGTTTTTGCTTTCGGTAAAGCATGTTTTCTACTATTCTTTTCATATACAGGGCTTTCAGCTTTTCCATATGCTTTTCGCTGAGCTTTCTGTAGAAACTTCACGCAAAACCTCATTTGAGAAATTTAAAATAATCCTTGCTTTTGTCTTTTTGTCAATGACGGCAAACTCCTCGTCCGTCATTTTATCCGGCTTCTTCTCCTTTCCTTGCAGTGCCAAATCTAAGCCATCCTGAATTAGGATAGCTTCCATCTTTAATTGCCACATTCCAAAGTTTAAAGTTTGATCAAATTTCTCAACATAAGTCTTTATTAAAGTCATATTGACTATTGAAACAAATCCAGCTTGATCTGACTCTGATACCAATTTGTTAGGATCGAAAATCGGGTAGTGCAAAATAGAGCTAAACAATGTTATAATGACAATACCAAAGACATGCAAGTTGATAATAACTACAATTAAAGCATATAAAGAAGACTCAAATTTAACGTCGTTCGGTCAAAGAGACCTACGTCCACAAGTGGAGAGGAGCAAATTCACTATAGCAACAAGAGTAAAAAAGAGCGTACAAAATTAGAGTAAATAACTAATCCCAAATACCCCTGAGAGAGTAACCTCACAAGATCACTCCAAAGAAAGGGGATCACACAAGTGTTTCCCGAAACTCAACTCTCTTACAAACAACTCCAAATAAAGGAGGAGAGGAAGAAACAAGAAATCAAGACTCGAGTCTTGTTTGTAAAAGAAAAGACACAACTTGTGCAAATAATATCTACCACACAATGCAATATTTTTGAGTCTCAAAGAATATTACCAACAAGGTCTACTTTACAAATAAGCTTATGCTTACGTGAGATAGACTCCACTAGCCAAAATATTGGCCATATTACATTTGCCTTTATTCATCTTCTCTGCCACTTTGCTATTACATTAAGCAAGTCATGCAAGATTAACTTGATTGAGAATTACTTAGATATTTGTGCTTGACTAAGATCAATTATTCCCTTTTCCTTGCAGTATAAATTTGAGGGCAGGTTGCAATCCTTGTTGGAAGTTTGGGGTGCCAATGTTTCTTCTACAAACATGGTCTGTCCTAACCGGCTCCTCCTTCCCCTGATTCTTTGGTCTTCCTATCTGCATCTTCTAGATAACTCACCCCTTAAGTTTAAAATAATTTGGTAACTCTGAGCATGTTGGAGAAAAGGTAGATGGCACAGCCTCGTGAATGATGTATTTATTAATGGATAGGGGGTCAAGTTCATAAATCGGAAATGCTTGTCGGAAGGGGGGGATAACGGCGAACATTTGGAAGAGACAAAAGGCCTAAACAAGCATTTTAAAAACCGTCACTCACTTAAGAGCATTCTTGCTGTCCTTTTCCCTTTTTGTTATAGGATTCGTGGCACTCTTTGTACTTGTAGTGTACAAGAAAATATAGTACTTTCAGTTCAGTATATAAAGGTGTCTTCATCAGTAAGCAAAGTGGTGGTAAAAAATTTTCTTGATTTGACTGGAGATCCTTAGTAGATAAGTGAAAAAGGTAATTGCATTTCACAAAGGTGCATAAAGAGTAGCACCTTAATAACAGAAACCCTGATCACAAGGTTTTGGATAGTTAATTGTGGCTTCCTACTTCCTGAGGGCAGTTCCCATGCTTTTTGCTTCATTAAGTCAAACCTAGTGACTTACTGAAGCAAACATAAACTGAAATTTGTTTCAGTGATTAATATGGAGAAACTCTCTTAACGTGGAATGACAAACCAAGTTAGAAGTGAGGGAATAAAAGAGAAGAGTTTTTGCTCTTTCTCAAAAAGAAAAAAAAAAAGAAAAAAAGAGAGAAAAGGTTTTGCTGTAAAGAAGAAGATGGTCCATTGAGGGAGGACTAGACACAGACGGATAATATTTGCGATTCATACAACTCCAAATATACTGTGTGAGTCTTGGTTCAGTTGAATCATAAGAGTAACAATGTCGAATTTTACATTTCCATTCTCTTGATTGATTCCTGTTACACCCCATGTTTTTATATGTGGAAGTACGTCATAAGTAAATTGATATAAGCTCGGAAATGAGATGTTACATTCCGCATTTTTGTACGTTAAAGTTTCGTCGTAAGCTAATCGACGTAAGTTCAGGAATGGGATTATTTCGAGGTTATAAGCATTTATGCTATTTCAAAACAAGTGATAAGTAAATTCGTGAAGGACAGAAGGTAAGCGAATCGAAAAAAATGAGTTTCGTCGAAGTTTGATATTTGGGATAAAATACGGCCCGAGCTATAATACCCGGTGTTTATGGTATGTTAAATGTGAGTAGTATTTTAAGTAATTTAAGATAATTCTTAATTATGTAAATAATTGATTAAGTGGATAAGGATATTTTTGGGGCTGCTACATGGCACTAAGCCAAGCTAAGTGGCACAAATGTGCCTGATGAGTCAAAAGACTTAAGTTGCCACGTAAGGGTCCTTTGGATAACTACCTTGGTTGGTGTCTTACTTGGGAATGTAATTTAAGACCACCAACAAGGAGCTAAAGCTACTTGAAGATGAAGACTATTGTCAGGTAAGAATGACTAATCTTCCAAGAAGTTTAAATAAATGGCTTAGAAAGGAAATGATTGAGAAGAAACGCATACAATCTTATTAGCTGGTATGGTTTCTTATTTAATAACGTTGCTTGCAAAGACCAGCAACGTTGGATGCTCTAACAGAGGAATTTTCAAAAATGAATTCATATGAATTTCATAATGTTACAGCAGTGTGAGACGCAATTCAGAGAGAGCACGATACAATCTTTCACAGGAATATTATACGGATTTTCTCCTACTTCGATCCGCCGTTATGTGTTCTTCACAAAAGACTTGTGCTAGAAGAATTGTCAAAAGAATCGGTCCAGGTATGTTAAGGCTATCCCTTCTTTCTTTTGGCATGATCTATACGACACAAACGAAACGAGCAAATGCACAATTTTCATAAATGACTCTATTTATAGAAATACTAGAGATGCTTATATTCTTGATTCCCCATGTGTCATATTATTCTATCATCTGTTCATGTGTCTCAAAAAAACGTAAGTTGATAAAGTTTATTTCATGATATTAAGCAAAGGAATAATGGTCTTGTCACACTCCGAAAAGATTTTATTGACGTACTTCTCATGTATTGCATTCATTTACATTCACCCATGACCAGAATATATATATATATATATATATATATATATATATATATATATATATATATATGTATGTATGTATGTATGTATGTATGTATATCGGATATGGAAAAAAGGTTATGGCGTTATATACGCACCACCACCTGATCATCTGGTATACGTTGATGATTTGCCCACTATGGCCGAGATGATATGATGGGATGCCCTTAGAGGCTTGATGATGTTATGAGCGCATATACCAACGTTGGTGCGCTCTATTTGCTCCGGAGTTGCTTATTTGGTTAGTATAATTTAGACATGTATTGACTGGTATGTCGGGGCCCTGTCCCCGGCCTTATGACGTTTATGTACTCTTAGAGGCTTGTAGACATATGTCATGTATATGAAATATTGTATGGGCTTGTTGGCCTATGTTCAGTGTATGAGTGCTTATTTTGTCCTTATAGGCCTGTACGTTATATGTATAAGTCCGTATATCAGGTTGGGTCGTTTTATGTCGAGTGTTCTCTCATGTTTTATTCTTCTTACCTCATACGACCCTTCTGGCCCACTTACCTAAGATGACGTATGTTACACCCCATGTTTTCGTACATGAAGGTACGCCATAAGTAAATTTATGGAAGCTCGAAAAATGAGATATTACATCCCGCATTTTCGTACGTTAAAGTTTTGTCGTAAGTTAATCGACGTGAGTTCAGGAATGAGGTTATTTTGAACTTATAAGAATTATGCTATTTTTAACACCTAATGAGTAAATTTGTGAAGGAGAAAGGGTAAGCAAATCAAAGGAAATGAGTTTCATTGAAGTTTGGCGATTTGGGATAAAATTCGGTCCAAGCTATAATACCCCGTATTTATTGACTAGTGCCATACAAGGTATCACATGACCATAATAGTAAGGTGTATAAAGTATGTTAAAAATGAGTAGTATTTTGAGATAATTCTTTATTATGTGGATAATTAATTAATTATTGGATAGTGGGATATTACCTAATTAATTAGGCAATTATTAGATAAAGACTAAATCTCTCAACGTGGCAGCCCACCCATCAAACTAAGTGACTCTTAAGTTACATTGCAAGGTGGCCTTCTAAGAAATTTAGTGGTTTAGTCATTACAAAGAAGTGGGGCTCACACCTACTTAGTAAAAGACTTCTCAAAATAATCAAGAAAGTGATGCTTGAATTAAAGGTGTTTAACGGGTGGGCCGGGCCGGGCCTATATTTTTTGGACCCGTACGGGTTACGGTCCGGGCCGGTTACGGGTTGGGTCTTAACGGGTTTAACGGGTTCGGGTTCATCCGGGTAAAAATTGAACCATAAGGGTTACAGGTTGAGGGGGCCGGGTTTAGTATAATTTTAATTTTTTTTTTTGGATTTTGTATAAATATTGTAAATTATAGTATTAATACAAAGTACTAACATAAAGAATACAAGGAAGATGAGAAAAAATTGCACTTATAAATTGCAAGTGCTATATTTATTTTAAAATTACAAAATTAAAGTTTGCATTTAAAAAGTAAATTAACAAATAAATAGTAAACTAAATTTTCATGCATAATAAATTAATAATACTTCAAATTAATCTAACAAACTAAATCATTAAGCATAAATACGTCTAATAATTTAAAATAACACAAATTGTCTTAAAATCTTAAAATAACACATATATAACATATTTTAAAAATAATATGTTACCATCATATTCTATGATTTGAGCATTTATAGTTTTATACCCTAAATATATACACTATATGTTAAATTCCAACAATTTTAAATTATGTTAATTAGTATACAATAATTGGTATATTTATGGTATATTTATGGTATATTTATAGTATATTCATAGTATATTTATGGTATATTTACGGTATATTCATTTTATATTCACGTTCCGGGCCGGTCTGGGCCGGGCCGGTTAACCGGTTTAATGACACTGTTCATCTAACGGATTTTACCGGGCCGGGTAACCCGTTTCAAAAATTTAAACCGTCCAAACCCACCCCAACCCCCTACCCAGCCTAGCCCAGCCCCCCTTACCGGTCCGGGCCGGTTCCGGGTTCTACCGGTCTGGGCCGGTCCGGAACCGGGCTGACACGGCCCGTTTAACACCCTTAGCTTGAATCAAGACACAAGGTAACGAATGGAGAAGTTCATAACTTTGAGAAATCTTATAAGACTTCTCCAACTTAAGTAATGTGAAGATTTTTCATAACATCTTCAACTTATTCATACAAGGATTCCAACGTAGCAACGTGAATCCAACGAGATTTTTTAGCACCTTAGCAACTTGAGATTTTGCAATTTTAAGTGAGTACGGTGCAATCTTTCTCAAGAATGTCATATGGATTTCCCCTACTTCGATCCGTCGTTACGTGTTGTCGCAATTGACGTGTGTGAGAGGGATTTTCAAGAGAATCGGCTCAGGTATGTTAAGGCTATCCCTTCTTTCTTTTTGGCATGATCCATATGATACAAATGAAACGAGCAAATGCACAACTTCTATAAATGACACTATTCATAGAAGTATTAAGGTGTCGATGTTCTTGAATTCCCATGTGTCTTATTATTACATCTTCTGTTCATGGGTCTTAGAAAATACGTAAGTTGAAAAAAGTTTACTTCATGATATTACTCAAAGGCATAATGGTCTTATGACCTTCCCAGAGATTTTATTGACATACTTCTCATGCATTGCATTTATTTATACATGTACATTAACCCATGACCAGATAGAGTTATATACACGTATATATGTATATTATATGTATATGGGATATGGAAAAAGGTTATGGCTTTATATACGCACCACCACCTAATCAGCTGGTATACGTTGATGATTTGCCCACAGTGGCCGAGATGATATGATGGGATGCCCTCAGAGGCTTGATGATGTTATGAACGCATATACCCATGCATGGTATGACATTTATACGCATATGCATGACATTATAATATTAAATAATTCACAGAGCTATTCAGATATACATGTTTCTCTTATGTCTATTGTTTATTGATTTTCATTCCTTACATACTTGGTACATTATTTGTACTGACGTCCCTTTTGCCCGGGGATGCTGCGTTTCATGCCCGCAGGTCCCGATAGACAGGTTGAGAGTCCTCCAAGTAGGCTATCAGCTCAGCGGAAGGTGTTGGTGTACTCCGTTTGCTCCAGAGTTGCTTATTTGGTCAGTACGATTCGGTCATGTATTGAATGGTATGGCGGGGCCTGTCCCGGCCTTTATGGTATTTATCTACTATTAGAGGCTTGTAGACATATGTCATGTACATACCAGATTGTATGGCCTTGTAGGCCTATTTTTAGTATACGAGTGATCATTTTGGTCATATTGGCCCGTATGTCTTATGTATAAGTTGGTATTACATGTTTTATTCTAGTTATCCTACGGCAGCCTTTCCGTCTCATTTACCTATGATAGCATGATACGTAAAGATATGTTATGTTGGTACTCGGTTGAGTAAGGTACCGGGTGCCCGTCGCGGCCCATCAATTTGGATCGTGACAAAAGTGGTGTCAGAGCAGTTCTGTCTTAGGGAGTCTATAAGTCGTGCCTAGTAGAGTCTTGTTTATGGGTGTGTCGTGCACCACACTTATAAGCAGAAGGCTACAAGGCATTTAGGAGTATCACTTTTTTTTCTTACTCTAGATCGTGTGGTAGAGCTCAGTTGTAAGAACTCAATTTTCTAAACTCTATCTTATTCATAATACGACGATGCCTACATCCAGAAAAATGGTTGGTAAGCGATATAGTTGTGGAAAAGTTGAGTCAGAGGAACTAGATTTTTGCATCATCCTTATGATGGATAAATATGAGGTATTCAGCAGATCATGTGTATACTAAGACGTGTAAGCTTCTTGATAAGGATCCCTGTGGCAAGAATATATATCCACTCTTACGGTAAAAAGGAATAAGAGATTTAGAAGATACAAGTTTCAACAAGTAAAGGTAGAAAGGTAAGAAGGGTACGAGGTACCCAGTTAATGAAGATTATCGGCATTTTCAACTCAGGCAGAAAAATATAAGCATTGTGAGTTACCTTCAACAGTAACAGAGGTATGTATAATTGGCCACACTCATCTCAGTTATGCCCTATGGGGGCTAACAGGTGCAGTTAAGAGAAGGACGGGATATCAGGATCCGGCTGGGTTTAGAGTGATACAAAATGGTGGATGGATTATTTGCGTTAGTTGATATTTCCAAATGATATTGCAAATGTGCTAATAGATATCCTTGTGAGACACCCAGATGGTGCACTCTAGAATAGTACAGCTAGATATGAATACTAGAATGTTCAAAGACAGGTACTGGAATCTTGGAAGGGATAAATATTACCTTAGTATGACTCTCATCCCTAGTAAAGCGAGAATGTTAGGCAAACCCGAAGAGCCAATAAATGAAGAAAGGGGAGCTAAAAGCAAAAGAATATCTTCCTTCTTCACTCTTTCAACTGCATCCATACACGCAATTCTTACCCAAAAATCACTCTCTCCCTCATTCTCGCTTTTCTATACACATCTACGGTATAAAATAACTAAAGAAAAACTCTGAAAATTTGAAAGTTAGATCTGAAATACAAAGATACGAAATAGAAGAGGAATTTCTGTCACTACTCAAATGATTTTTGGTGTGGTTTCACATTCTGGGTTTTAAAACAATTGGCGAAGATTTGTTGTTGTATTGCCGGATTTGTTGACCGTTGCTTTTGCTGGATTTCATCTGTCCATTTCAGCCTTTATTTGGGCTAATTTCGAACTGTGCTACTGTTGTTAAGAGGGTGCTGTAAATGAGACTATTGACAAGGTTTTAGCAAGACCTATTCGACCCCAGTTCGTCATTGCTTCCATTCGTCCTTTTACCTTGCAGCAAGCTCAGCAACTTGTATATGCTCTTCAATCTTATTATTAATGAAAAATCAATAATTTTTTAAACTACAATTATAAGGTGTCTTTGTTCTATTTGCATTGTCATATGTTGTACGTTGTTGTCTTGTGAAAGAGTTCTGTTCTTGATTTCATCATTCCAGTCATAGCTTTCTATAGTTGAAATAAGCTATATATGCGGTTGTATGTGTGGTGTGTTCGTATTTTGCAGATAACTAGAAGATTTGGCTCAAAAAATAATTACTCTAGTATCTCAAGAAATATTTGGCCGGCAATATGATCGCTGCCAACTCCACGCTACTATAAAGTAGCAAGAGAGGGTCGCAATAGCTTTTACCCGATATGAGGGTCGGGATCGAATTCCTCAGAGAGCTAGAAATTGGAACTGGGTATCTATCTAGACTAAAGTCGTGTAATTGTTCTAAATGTCACTTCCAACATTTTTGGTTTTTTCAATTATAAACTACTATTATCAAACTACTAATTGAAACTAGATTATGCTACGAAATAATTGCTAAGGTTATATCTAATGGGAAGAAGGGCACTAGGGTCATGACATCAACTAGGTGGCTAATTGACGGGTAGATGTTACTAAGGTTCGATTGACATAATTGGGGCTTATGCCATAACCGTTGCACAATTTTACCCACTCTCACACCTCTCGTAGAGAGAGTGATTTTGCCCAATTGACTCTCGAGAGACCAAATGGGTAGGCAAATTAGGTCAAGCAACTAGGGTTCAAGTAGGGTGATTACTCTCTCGAGGTTTAACCCGTTAATTGGGACTATCATTTCTCATGAGTCCATCCCAATTCCTTATTGGGTCAAATTTGGAGACTTAGACTCTCTTTCTCAAGAAGAGTCAAATCCACAAAGCACAAATGAGTGTTTGCAACTACCAATTTATACATTAAAACATAAAATCAACCCAAATAGCAAACAACCATAGTCAATCTAACCCTAGATGACAACACTCATCAATTACCCACACTAGGGTTGAGCCATAACCCTAGCTAATGGGTTTAGCTACTCATGATTAAAGGAGAAAATGAAGAAATAGATGAAGAACAAGACATATTAATTGAATACTAAATTAAAGTACAAGAATCTATCGTTAATTTGAAGCTAAGATGCCAAAAATGGCTACAAAAGTTGTTCTCACGAGCGCAGCTCAATTCTGATACTAGCTGATTACCTAAAAATGGTAAAATATTCTTTTTATACTAAGCTGGAAAAACTGGACAAAAATACCCCTGCGAGGTCAATGCGGGCGGCACAAAATGGACCGTGGCCGCGGAGGCAGCTAGCGCGGTCCGCACAAATATGACCGCGGACCGCAAGGGCTTGGAATCTGGCAATTTCAACTCTCTGGATCTCTACTCCGCGGACCGCACAAAATGGTCGTGCGGCCGCGAAGCCTTCACCGCGGACCGCGCAATATGAACAGCGGCCGCATTGCCTGAAGCTCGTAAATGCCAACTCTCTTAATCTACCTTGTGCGGACCACACAGAATGGACTGCGGCCGCACTAGGTGTTTTGCCTTGAATCATACTCTCTGATTCTACCTAGTGCGGGCCGCACAAAGTCGAATGCGGCCGCACTAGGCCTTTTTATCCTCAGTTTGCCTTTGTCTTTGATACTTGAGCAGGTTTCACTCCCTTTTTAGCCGATCCTTGACATTTCATCACTTTGTCGATCAAACTTGCAATCAAGCACACTTATGAGCCTTTTGGGACTATTTTGTAACAATTTATAACCAAAGCGTAAATAAAACATGGCAAAATCCCTAGTTATCAACTCCCCCAAACTTAAGCTTTTGCTTATCCTCAAGCAAACAAAATAAGACCCACCCCTTAAGGGAAAATCCAAATATTTTCAGTTGTCCTAAAATATCCTCAACAAGCATCAATTGGGACTAACAATTGCCCTCAATACGAATGAATCATTAACAACTTTTAATCTTTGAAAAACCATGGATCAAGTATGACACAAGAGCATCAAGAGTTGACTCAATACATCAAAGAACTCTCTAAATTACTTTGGTCATTGTGGAACCCAAACTTATACATCCTCAACTATCCCTAAGCAAACCTCACCTTTTTAGAGTATTGACACACAAATCAAGGTTAATGGGATTTCACTCATCTCTCTCAAGAAAAGGTCGCAAGTCCGGCTCTAAGTACCATATGCTTGCCCCTTATGTAAGTATCCACTAATGTAAGCTTCATTCGACTCAAGATCATATAGGACTTTTGTGGAGTCATTGTGAAGGCTTTTGGGTAAGGGTAGGACATGTTTTTGTTCAAGTGGGTTTAATCTTCCCTTAAGAACTTCTTTTCATTCATTTGACACAATTCACTTGACTCTTTGAGTCATTTCACCTCTTCCAAGGGGTTAGAGAGACACATTGTCACTCTTTCTTATGCATTTCAATTCTTTTCTCCTTTTTCAATTTTTCCACACCTTTCTTTCTTTTACTTTTCTTGAATCCCTTCTTATTCTTTCTCACTTTGAGCATTCTTTTTGTCGTTTTGCTTTTCTTTCTTTTTCATTGCCTTTCCTTTTCTTCATTTTTGTGCCTCATACCACTTTGTTGTTATCCTCGTCTCTCCCCCAAACTTATGCTTTTTCCATGTGTTCAAGGAAAGATCGGGTGCCAAGAGAGGGTATCTTTTAGAACGGGTATAGGCTTATAACATGGTTCTTGGAAGAAAAAGGTCTAAGGCTCAAAAGGATTAACTAGGGATCATATCATTGGTAGGCTATGGAATTTGTTCAACTATCATTTGGATCAAGGAGGGCCTATAATCACCTCTCAAGTCAAATTTCACTTAGGATTTTGCCTCGACAAACATTCAGGGCAAGTTCTAGACCAATGGCTCGGGACTTGGACTCGCAATTCAATTTCTCACCACACAAGCTAAGGGATTGCTAAAGACATCGAGTCGGGGGCCCACAACGACCTTAGATATGATTTGAGCACACAATGGTCCCGAAAGAAACACTTGATGATTATTGGCCAACGCAAGAGTCTCAAGGCCACGACTTTCACCATCCTAAACACAACATTTTGTCTTTGACCATGGGATCAAAGGCAAATGTGCTAGGCCCAAGTGAAGCTTTGCTTGAGGTACCCTTAACTACAAACTACCAAAAACAAAAAAAAAACAAAAACGGACTCAAACCCTTAAGAAGGTTGTCACGCCATCTATCATTGGGAAGAGCCACCCGGTTCACACAAAACTCCACCTTTGGAAAGAACCGTGGCATTAAGAAAACCAAAGGCTTATTAAAAACGTCCAAAATAAAACAAAAGGTTATGAGCCTCTATAAGAAGCTAAAAACGAAATTTTTTTGCGAAAATAGAAAATAGAATGAATATGTACAATAGGGGAATGAATATACAATGGGGAATGAATATATACAATGATGTAACTTTATATACAGACCAAAAGAAAGATAAGAGGAAAAAAAGTACGATAAAAGTAACTAAATGCAAGATTATATACAGACCAAGTGAAAATCAAAGAAAGCATAAACTAAGTCAATCTATATATACAGTCATCCAAGGATAAATAGGGCACCCACCCCTCAAAGAAAAGCTGGCATTGTCCCCAATGCCAACTAAAGCAAAAATAAGCACCAAAAAGTAGTGAAAGGATATGAAGACTCCCTAAGCCTCGTCCGTCTGCATGGGAACATGAGTGGTACCCGGGTCCTTGGTATGCTCGGGAACCTCAGACTGGTTCCCGGTCTCCTGCTGCTCAGCTGTTGGGACCTGGGACTGGACTTGGACTGGCTGTGGATTTGGTATATCCTGTGGCTGACTGGAGGAAGCCTCCGGTGGGTCTGCCAACAGGATGATGGCATCATCTGCTCTTGGGATAGTCCTCTTCCTCTTAAGAGGCTTCTGTGATTGCTCCGGAACTGTGGCTGCTGCTGGGACTGCTGCTGAAGCTGGGTCCTCAAATAATAAATCTAAAGGCAGCTAGTCTACCTTCACTCTCTCTACATCCGCCCTGAGCTCCTTCACGGACTCCCTAGAAGCCCGTGTCTTGCGCAGCTTCTTGTGCTCCTTGGAAATCTCTTTGAGAGCCTTGCCATGTGACCCCACTGCCTTCACCAACTCGGCCTTGGTGCTAAGGATCTTCTCCTGGTTATCAAGCAACTTCTTCAAAACATCCTCTATAGACTGTGGGACCTGAACTGGCGGAGGAGCCGACTGAGCTGCAATGGTGGAGGTCAAAGTGGACAACGTGGATGAAGTAGTATACATCCAGTTGTTCAGGCTCTGAAGTGTGTGGTGCAGTCTGTGGGCAGTGATAGGATGGGCCCGGGAAGAAGGAATCTCCGGGCCGACTGAGGTAGAAGGACCCGGAGGCAAATCTGCAGTAGTGGAAGGTCCGGGAGGCATGATAGCAGCTGTGGAGGCAGGCTCAGTGGAGGCCTCTACCTTAACTGGCTCTTCAGACTGGCCAGTTGGGGCAGAAGTAGGGGGCTTGTAGTTCTTGTCCTTGGGGTTGTCTGGCCCCCTCAAACTGTACCAGGAGAATGGAGCAACCGATTTGGCCTTGACATTATACGGCTTCTTTTCCACCTCCAAGTCCCGGAAATACATAGAGAGAGTGTTGGGGAAAGGGTAGTTCCGGTTAGCTTCTGCACCCACAAGAGAGATGATGCGGGACATCACATTCCCCACATTGATGGGGTATCCCGCCATGATAGATACAACCAACACAGCCCGATGGATAGGAAGAGTCTGGTCATGTGTGGTAGGGTCCAACATGCTGCAAACGAAGGTTTCCCAACCCTTAGCTTCAAAGTTCAGAGTCCCCCTCAGAATTTTTACCCCCGCAGTCAACCATTCAGGAACGGTACCTGGGATTGCCAAGTACTGGGCTAACCATGGACGGACCCCCTCACCCATCTCTAACTTTGCCAAGTATAGAGTCTCATCTTCTTCATTGAAACCCAGATATTCATTCAGAGACTGGCCGTCGAACAACACCTTTTTGTTTCGAACTTCGGTCACTTTGGAACCCTTGACGATGTGGGCCACATTACAATAGAATTCCCTGACCATATGTTCATTTGCATCAATACACTTCTCCATAAAAAATTCCCAGCCCACTCTAGTTCTAAACTCCCTTTGCACGTTCGGGTTATGGGGTAGTAAATCATTGTCAATGAAGCTCCTCTCCAGTATCAAATGCCTCACCGGCCACCACTCCCTAAACTTATGATAGGCAACTTGGCTCACAAATCTGTCTTCCCACTCCTCAGGTTTTCTAGTTCGAGCAACACCTCGGACTTGAGGCTCACCACCTTCAGCACCCTGTACCTCCTCCTTATTTCCGCCTGCACTCTCCCCAGATAATGAAGCTGTGGGGGAGGTGGAGTCGTCTCCACTACCTGCTTCCGACCCCTCAGATGAATCAGAAACTACATTTACTAGCCTCTTGATAGTGGGTGATGCTGGAGGGGTATCAGTCAATTGAAAGTGGGTGGTGATGTGAGTTGGGACTGAGTATGAGGAGATGTCCTGGGATGGCACATACTCACTCCCGGAAGAATGGGAAGCAGCTTTATCTGCAGCTTTATCAACTTCCGAGTCTTATTGATGTTTTCCTAAGCTTGGGGAGTGAGTTTTACCGCTCTCTTTCCTTTGCCCCCTCGGGAGGAACCACCTATCCCGGGTTATTTTGTTCCTTTGCCTCCTTGTTGTCTAACCATTGTCTGCAAACACACATATCTAGCTTTGTTAGTCTAAGCACAGGCAGTGAAACAGATGCAAAATGAATTGCAGAGCAGAAGCTCAGCAGTTGCAGAAACAGTCGCTGGAACAGGCCTGTGCGGACCGCACAAAATGGCAGTGCGGCCGCACTAAAGCCACCGCGGATCGCACAGAAATGACCGCGGTACGCACAGGTTTAAAGCCCCCAAACTTAGCTCTCTGAACCTCACCACCGTGGCCCGCACAAAATGGTATCGCGGCCGCAGTGGGTCAGTGCGGACCGCACAAAGCAATGCGGCCGCGCTGGCACATGATATTTCTCAGAACATAAGCACCGCGGACTGCACAAAAGTGACCGCGGTCCGGGAGAGGTGCTGATTTAGGGCACTGAGTTAGGGTTTATGTTTTTGTTGCAATTTTGTTCAAATCATCACCTACTTTGTCCCTACTCAATTTCCCACTCATTATGCACATCAATCACACAAACACCAGTATTTAAAACTAACCTAAGCTAATCAAATAGAGAAAAATGAGAAAAAGAAGAAGCTATGGGCTACTGGTCATGAAAACAAAATGAAGCTATAAAATTAAACAAAGAAAAATGGATGAAATGTTACCAGATGTGAAGATGGAATGCAAGTGTTCAACCTAAGCAAAAAGTTACGTGAAAAAGAGAGAATGAACAGTAACTTTTTAGGGCTCCGAGTGATTAGGGTTCGAAAAGGGTAAAAGGAGACCCTTGAGGTCTATTTATAGAAAAAGGTGTGGGACCCAGTCTTACCCACCAGCGCAGCCGCACAAAACAGGCCGTGGACCGCGCTGGGTTTGTTCAGCAGAAGTCTGAGAAGGCAACCTCCGCGGTTCGCACAAAAATGACCGCGGCCGCGGAGGTCCACCGCGGTCCGCACAAAATGGAATGCGGCCGCGGTGGCAAACTTCAGAGAGTCATCATTTCTTGCTCACACCAGTGCGGACCGCACAAAATGGCCGTGCGGCCGCACTGTAAACTTCAGAGACTTGACATTTTTGCACTTATGCCCTGTACTGCATCAACTCAATCCCTGCAACATCTCACAACCAATTAGCTCAAAAATCAATCCTAACTACCAAGAAAATCAAAGAAAACAAAAAGAAAAACACATGGGTTGCCTCCCAAGAAGAGCCTGATTTGACGTCGCGGCACGACGCAGGTTACGATCACATCATTTGAAATGAACCACAGCCACCACGTGGCTATCATCAAACTTCCCAAGATAATGCTTGACACGGTGCCCATTCACCATAAAGACTTCACCACTTTTGTTTTTCAAATCTAGAGCACCAAATGGGGTTACACATACAACTTCAAATGGCCCACTCCACTTTGATTTCAGCTTTCCGGGAAACAACCTTAGACGGGAGTTGAACAAGAGGACCAAATCACCAACTTTGAACTCCTTTCCACGAGCATATTTGTCGTGAAAGTACTTCATCTTGTCCTTATACAAGGATGAACTAGAGTATGCATGGAACCGAAATTCATCAAGTTCATTGAGTTGTTCAACACGAAGATTGGCCGCAACATCCCACTCAAGATTAAGCTTCCTCAAGGCCCACATAGCCTTATGCTCCAATTCCACTGGTAGGTGACATGCTTTCCCAAACACCAACCGGTACGACGACATACCAATTGGGGTCTTGTACGCGGTCCAGTAGGCCCATAGAGCATCATCTAACTTTTTAGACCAATCGGTCCTATTATCATTGACAGTTTTGGACAGGATGCTCTTGATTTCTCTATTTGATACTTCAACTTGACCACTTGATTAGGGATGGTAAGGTGTAGAGACTTTATGTTGACACCATACTTGGAGAGCAAGGTATCAAAAGCTCTATTACAAAAGTGCGATCCACCATCACTAATGATTGCTCGGGGTGTACCAAACCTTGTGAAGACACTCTTTTTAAGAAATGCCACCACACTCCTAGCTTCATTATTAGGCAAGGCCACGGCCTCAACCCATTTTGACACATAGTCCACTGCTATAAGAATGTAAGTGTTCCCACACGAGCTAACAAAAGGTCCCATAAAATCGATACCCCATACATCAAAGATATCAACCTCAAGAATTGTGTTAAGAGGCATCTCGTCTTCCTTGGAAATCCTGCCCGCTCGTTGGCATTGATCACATCTCTTTACTAAATCACTTGCATTTTTGAACAAGGTTGGCCAATAGAAACCACAACTCAAAACCTTCGAAGCCGTCCTCGCCCCTCCATGATGGCCACCATAGGGGGAGGAATGACAAGCCTCCAAAATACTCAATTGCTCACTCTCCGGGACACACCTTCGAATTATCCCATCCGTGCAAATCTTAAACAAGTACGGATCATCCCAGTAGAAATCCAAACTATCCCGTTTGAGCTTCTTCCTTTGGTTAGAAGAGAGCTCACACGGGACAATCCCAGTTACAATGAAATTGGCGATGTCCGCGAACCATGGCAAGTCACACATTGACACAGAAAGTAGTTGCTCATCGAGGAATGTATCATTGATTTCCAAGCCATCGCACGGCCTTCCTTCCTCTTCCAAGCGGGACAAATGATCCGCAACTTGGTTCTCACTACCTTTCCGGTCCACTATTTCCAAATCAAACTCTTGAAGAAGTAATACCCATCTCATCAATCTTGCCTTGGAATCTTTCTTGGTCATCAAATACCTAAGGGCGGCATGGTCGGTGTGCACAATTACCTTGGCCCCCATAAGATATGGCCTAAATTTCTCCATGGCAAAACAATGGCCAACAACTCCTTCTCTCTCACCGTGTAGTTCCGTTGAGATTCATTCATAGTCTTGCTTGCATAGTACACGGGATGGAACATTATGTTCACTCGTTGACCCAACACCGCCCCAACCGCAACGTCACTTGCATCACACATTAGTTCGAAAGGCAAACTCCAATTGGGTGCGGTAATGATCGGGGGTAGTGGTCAACTTGTGCTTTAGAAGTTCAAAAGCCTCCATGCATTTTTCATCAAAAACAAACTTAGCATCTTTCTCTAGCAACTTGCAAAGGGGATTTACAACCTTCGAGAAATCTTTGATAAATCGCCGGTAGAACCCGGCATGCCCAAGGAAACTCCTCGCCCCTTTGACAGAAGTGGGGGGAGGAAGCCTCGAAATCACCTCGATCTTAGCCTTGTCTACCTCAATCCCATGCTTAGAAATCTTGTGACCCAATACTATACCTTCTTCAACCATAAAATGGCATTTTTCCCAATTGAGAACGAAATTAGTTTTTTCACATCGGGCCAAGACTCTATCCAAATTTACCAAGTACTCTTCAAAGGAATCACCAACCACACTAAAATCATCCATAAAGACCTCCAATATGTCTTCCACCATGTTGGTGAAAATAGCCATCATGCAACGTTGGAAGGTCGTTGGAGCATTGCATAACCCGAATGGCATCCGGGAGAAAGCAAATGTACCATATGGGCATGTAAAAGTGGTCTTCTCTTGGTCCTCCGGGGGAATTAAAATTTGATTATAGCCCGAATACCGATCCAAAAAACAATAGAAAGCTCGCCCCGCAAGGCGATCAAGCATTTGATCGAGGAATGGCAAGGGAAAATGATCCTTGCAGGTCATTTTATTTAGCTTCCGGTAGTCCATGCAAACTCCCCACCCGGTAATGGTTCGAGTGGGAATAAGCTCATTGTTGTCATTTGTCACCACCGTCATCCCGCCTTTCTTCGGTACACATTGCACCGAGGAAGTCCATGAGCTATCGGAGATTAGATACACCACACCCGCATCAAGCCATTTGATCACTTCTTTCTTCACCACCTCTTGCATTGCTTCATTTAGCCTCCGTTGATGTTCTAAGGAAGGTCTTGCATCATCCTCCAAGATAATTTTATGCATGCCAAATGCGGGGCTTATTCCTCGAATATCCTCCAGAGTCCATCCAATTGCCCTTTTTCGCCTTTGAAGCACCTCCAACGTGGCCTCAACCTGCAAGTTAGTAAGTTAAGAAGAAAGAATAACTGGAAGAGTTGAATTAGAGCCCAAAAATTCATACTTGAGGTGTGAAGGAAGTGGCTTCAACTCCAACACCGGTGGCTCCTCAATTGATGGTTCGGTTGGTGGAGTTTTCCGATTTTCAAGATCCAAGGACAATTTTCTCGGCTCATAAGAATAAGATCCCATTCCATGTAGAGCATTGACACACTCCACTCTGCTTGCATCATCATCGACATCAAGATTTAAGAGCACGGCCTCAAGAGGATCCTCCACGTTGATCATAGAACTTGTGTCACATCCACTATCACAGCTGTGACCACAAAAGAGCACACCTCGGTGCTATTGGGTTGCTTCATGGATTTGCAAACATGGAAGACCACCTTTTCATCTCCCACTCAGAAAGTTAGTTCACCCGCTTCAACATCAACCAATGCCTTCCCCGTTGCAAGGAAAGGTCTCCCTAGAATAATTGGGACCTCATAGTCCACCTCACAGTCCAAAATCACAAAGTCCGCTGGCAAGATAAATTTGTCCACCCGGACAAGTACATCATCAACTATACCCAAAGGACGCTTCATTGATCTATCTGCCATCTGTAATCTCATGGAAGTTGGCCTTGGAGGCCCAATACCTAGAGTCTTGAAAACTGAGAAGGGCATTAAATTGATGCTTGCCCCAAGATCACATAAAGCTTTGGCAAATTCTGAACTATCAATGGTGTAAGGGATAGTGAAAGCACCAGGATCCTCTAATTTCGGGGCCATGGAATGTACTATCGCACTGACTTGGTAAGTCATCTTTATTGTTTCAGAATCCATGGAACGCTTCTTTGTAACCAAATCCTTCATGAATTTCGCATACCCGGGCATTTGCTCCAAAGCCTCTACCAAAGGCACGTTGATGGATAAGCTCTTCATCATGTCAATGAACTTTCGGAATTGGTTGTCACTTTTCTGCTTGGCTAGCCTTTGAGGATAAGGCGGAGGTGGTCTAGGCAAAGGTGCCTTGGATTTTGGCACCACCGGCTCCGGCATGTCAATTATGTGCTCCCTAGACGGGTTCACGGCCTCTTGAGTTTCCAACTCGGCCTCATCGATGTCAATCCTCACATCATTGCTCACATCATTCTCTACCACATCTTCAACTACCAAAGGAATATCATTTTCTTGCAACTCAACATCATCATCCACAACTTGCTTATCTTTCGAGGCATGCACATCACCGCCTCTCCCACTTCTTGTTGTAACCGCCATCACATAATTGTTCCCACCCTTAGGGTTCACTACGGTATCACTTGGTAGAGCACCCTTTGGGCGAGTATTTAACGATTGAGAGATTTGGCCTAATTGTACCTCCAAATTCCGAATGGAGGTATTGTGGGAAGCCAATTGAGCATCGGAATCCTGGTTCTTCTTCATCCTTTGTTCGAACATCATTTCTATTCTTCCCATATCATTACCCGAAGAACTAGATCCTTGAGAAGGGAACGGGGGTGGATTGTTCGGTTGTTGGTAAATAGGGGGCCTTTGAAAGCCTTGCCCCCGATTACCTTGGTTTCCATGGTTGTTCCAATTACCTTGACCATTGTTGTTCCAATTGTTGTTATTTCCATTCCAATTTCCTTGGTTGCCCAAATTGTTGTTCCCCCAATTTCTGCCTTGGTTGTTGTTGTTCCAATTACCACCACCCTGTTGATTGCCCCAATTTCCTTGGGGCCGCCATTGTTGATTTGAAGAGTTGCCTCGATTGCCTTAATAGTTATTGACATATTGAACTTCTTCGCTTTGCTCATCATAACACTCATTTGAAAAACCACCACCATCATCATATTGATCACAATTTCCTTGAGGTTGTTGCCCTCTTTGCCTTCTCTTAAGCATATTCACTCTTTCCATGGCATTGACTTGGCGAGGATTTTGGACTTATTGTAATTGCGCCCTAGCCAATTGATTCATAGTAGTAGTAAGATCGGCAATAGCTTGACCATGGTCATGCAACTCCTTGTGCAAATGGATCACCGTAGGGTCGCCTTGAGGAACATTAGACCTACTTTGCCAAGCCGAAGAAGTGTCGGCCATCTCGTCAAGAATATCACAAGCTTCATTGTAAGGAAGCTTCATAAAGTTGCCTCCGGCCAATTGGTTCACAATGCATTGATTAGTGGTGTTGATGCCCCGATAAAAGGTTTGTTGAATCATTGCCTCNCTTTTACTTTCTTACGTAACCTTCTTATTCTTCTCACTTTGAGTATTCTTTTGTTCTTTTTACTTTTCTTTCTTTTTCATTGCCTTTCCTTTTTTCATTTTTATGCCTCATACCACTTTGTTTTCATCCTCGTCTCTCCCCCAAACTTATGCTTTTGCCATGTGCTCAAGGAAAGATCGGGTGCCAAGAGAGGGTATCTTTTAGAACGGGTATAGGCTTGTAACATAGTTCTTGAAAGAAAAAGGTCTAAGGCTCAAAAGGATTAACTAGGGATTATATCATTGGTAGGCTATGGAATTTGTTCAACTATCATTTGGATCACGAAGGGCCTATAATCACTTCTCAAGTCAAATTTCACTTAGGATTTCGCCTCAACAAACATTCAGGGCAAGTTCTAGACCAATGGCTCGGGACTTGGACTCGCAATTCGATTTCTCACCACACAAGCTAAGGGATTGCTAAAGACATCGAGTCGGGGGCCCACAACGACCTTAGATATGATTTGAGCACACAATGGTCCCGAAAGAAACACTTGATGATTATTGGCCAACGCAAGAGTCTCAAGGCCACAACTTTCACCATCCTAAACACAACATTTTGTCTTTGACCATGGGATCAAAGGCACATGTGCTAGGCCCAAGTGAAGCTTCGCTTGAGGTACCCTTAACTACAAACTACCAAAAACAAAAAAAAAACAAAAACGGACTCAAACCCTAAAGAAGGTTGTCACGCCATCTATCATTGGGAAGAGCCACCCGGGTCACATAAAACTCCACCTGTGGAAAGAACCGTGGCATTAAGAAAACCAAAGGCTTATTAAAAACGTCCAAAATAAAACAAAAGGCTATGAGCCTATATAAGAAGCTAAAAACAAAAAAAAATTTGCGAAAATAGAAAATAGAATGAATATGTACAATAGGGGAATGAATATACAAAGGGGAATGAATATATACAATGATATAACTTTATATACAGACCAAAAGAAAGATAAAAAAAAAGTACGATAAAAGTAACTAAATGCAAGATTATATACAGACCAAGTGAAAATCAAAGAAAGCATAAACTAAGTCAATCTATATATACAGTCATCCAAGGATAAATAGGGCACATCCCCTCAAATAAAAGCTGGCATTGTCCCCAATGCCAACCAAAGCAAAAAATAAGCACCAAAAAGTAATGAAAGGATATGAAGACTCCCTTAGCCTCATCTATCTGCATAGGAACATGAGTGGTCCCTGGGTCTTCGGTATGCTCGGGAACCTCAGACTGGTTCCCGGTCTCCTGCTGCTCCACTGCTGGGACCTGGGACTGGACCTGGACTGGATATGGATCTGGTACATCCTGTGGCTGACTGGAGGAAGCCTCCGGTGGGTCTGCCAATAGGATAATGGCATCATCTGCTCTCGGGATAGTCCACTTCCTCTTAAGAGGCCTCTGTGACTGCTCCAAAACTGTGGCTGCTGTTGGGACTGCTGCTGAAGCTGGGTCCTCAAATAATAAATCTAAAGGCAGCTGGTCCGCCTTTAGTCTCTCTACATCCGCCCTGAGCTCTTTCACGGACTCCCTAGAAGCCCGTGTCTTGCGCAGCTTCTTGTGCTCCTTGGCAAGCTCTTTGAGAGCCTTGCCATGTGAAGCCACTGCCTTCACCAACTCGGCCTGGGTGCTGAGGATCTTCTCCTGGTTATCAAGCAGCTTCTTCAAAGCATCCTCTATTGACTGTGGGACCTGAACTGGCGGAGGAGCCGACTGAGCTGCAATGGTGGAGGCGAAGTGGACAACTTGGATGAAGTAGTATACATCCAGTTGTTCAGGCTCTGAAGTGTCTGGTGCAGTCTGTGGGCAGTGATAGGATGGGCCCAGGAAGATGGAATCTCCAGGCTGGCTGAGGTAGAAGGACCAGGAGGCAAATCTGCAGTAGTAGAAGGTCCGGGAGGCATGACAGCAGCTGTGGAGGCAGGCTCAGTGGAGGCCTCTACCTCAATTGGCTCTTCAGACTAGCCAGTTGGGGCACAAGTAGGGGGCTTGTAGTGCTTGTCCTTGGGGTTGTCTGGCTCCCTCAAACTGTACCATGAGAATGGAGCAACCGGTTTGGCCTTGATATCATATGGATTCTTTTCCACCTCCAAGTCCCGGAAATACATAGAGAGAGTGTTGGGGAAAGGGTAGTTCCGGTTAGCTTCCGCACCCACAAGAGAGATGATGCGGGACATCACATTCCCCACATTGATGGGGTATCCTGCCATGATCGATGCAACCAACACAGCGCGATGAATAGGAAGAATCTGGTCATGTGTGGTAGGGTCCAACCTGCTGCACACGAAGGTTTCCCAACCCTTAGCTTCAAAGTTCAGAGTCCCCCTCAGAATTTTTACCCCCGCAGTCAACCATTCAGGAACAGTACCTGGGATTGCCAAGTACTAGGCTAACCATGGACGGACCCCCTCACCCATCTCTAACTTTGCCAAGTGTAGAGTCTCGTCTTCTTCATTGAAGCCCAGATATTCATTCTGAGACTGCCCGTCGAACAACACCTTTTTGTTTCGAACCTTGGTCACTTTGCAACCCTTGACGATGTGGGCCACATTATAATAGAATTCCCAGACCATATGTTCATTTGCATCAATACACTTCTCCATAAAAAATTCCCAGCCCACTCTAGTTCTAAACTCCCTTTGCACGTTCGGGTTGTGGGGAAGTAGATCTTTGTCAATAAAGCTCCTCTCCGGTATCAAATATCTCACCGGCCACCACTCCCTAAACTTATGATATACAACTTGGCTTACAAATCTATCCTCCCACTCCTCAGGTTTTCTAGTTCGAGCAACGCCTCCGAATAGTGGGTGATGCTGGAGGGGTATCAGTTAGTTGAAAGTGGGTGGTGATGTGAGTTGGGACTGAGTCTGAGGAGATGTCCTGGGATGGCATATACTCACTCCCGGAAGAATGGGAGGCAGCTTTATCTGCAGTTTTTATCAACTTCCGGGTCTTTTTGATGTTTTCCCGAGCTTGGGGAGTGAGTTTTACCACTCTCTTTCCTTTGCCCCCTCGGGAGGAACCACCTCTCCCGGGTTATTTTGTTCTTTTGCCTCCTTGTTGTCTAACCATTATCTGCAAACACACACATCTAGCTTTGTTAGTATCAACAGAGGCAGTGAATCAGTTGTGGAAAATGAATTACAGAACAGAAGCAAACAGTTGCAGAACAGTGCACCACGGTCCGCACAAAATGGAGAGCGGCCGCACTCGAGGCACCACGGACCGCATAAAAGCCACCGCGGTCTACAAAGGTTTAAAGCCCCCAAGGTAAGCTCTCTGAATCTCACCACCGCGGCCCGCACAAAATGGTATCGCAGCCGCGGTGGGTCAGCGCGGACCGCACAAAGTGCAATGCGGCCGCGCTGGCACAGGACAACTCTCAGAACATAACCACCGCGGACCTCACAAAAGTGACCGCGGTTCGCGAAGGGTGCTCAATTAGGGCACTGAGTTAGGGTTTCCAATTTTTGCCAATTTGTTCAAGTTTTTCACCTAATGTGTCCCTACTCAATTTTACCAGCTCAACAAGTTCACCAAACACACAAAAACCAACATTTACACTACCCTAAGCTATCAATTAAAGATAAATGGGAAGAAAAAGAAGCTATGAGCTACTGGACATGAAAATAAAATGAAATTATAAAATTAAACAAAGAAAAATGGATGAAATGTTACCAGATATTGATAAGGAGTGAAGACACACAGTACAAATAAGCTATTACGCAGAAAGGAGGAGATGAACAGTGATTTTTAGTCTCTGAGAGCTTAGGGTTCGAAAAGGGTAAAAGGAGACACTTGAGGTCTATTTATAGAAAAAGCAGCGGGACCCAGCCTTACCTACCAGCGCGGCCGTACAAAACGGACCGGGACCGCGCTGGGTTTGTTCAGCAGAAGTCTGAGGAGGCAACCTCCGCGGTTTGCACAAAAGTGACTGCGGCCGCGGAGGTCCACCGCGGTCCGCACAAAATGGAATGCGACCGCAGTGGCAAACTTCAGAGAGTCATCATTTCTTGCACACACCAGTGCGGACCGCACAAAATGGACGTGCGGTCGCACTGGAAACTTCAGAGACTTGACATTTTTGCACTTATGCTCTGCACTGCATCAACTCAATCCCTGCAACATCTCACAACCAATTAGCTCAAAAATCAATCCTAACTACCAAGAAAATCAAAGGAAAAAAAACAAAAACACATGGGTTGCCTCCCAAGAAGCGCCTGATTTAACGTCGCGGCACGACGCGGGTTACTATCACATCATTTGAAATGAACTACAGCCACCACGTGGCTTTCATCAAACTTCCCGAGATAATGCTTGACCCGGTGCCCATTCACCCTAAAGACTTCACCACTTTTGTTTTTCAAATCTAGAGCACCAAATGGGGTTACACATACAACTTCAAATGGCCCACTCCACTTTGATTTCAGCTTTCCGGGAAACAACCTTGGACGGGAGTTGAAAAAAAGGACCAAATCACCAACTTTGAACTCCTTTCCCCGAGCATATTTGTCGTGAAGGTACTTCATCTTGTCCTTATACAAGGACGAACTAGAGTATGCATGGAACCGAAATTCATCAAGCTCATTGAGTTGTTCAACACGAAGATTGGCCGCAACATCCCACTTAAGATTAAGCTTCCTCAAGGCCCACATAGCCTTATGCTCCAATTCAACTGGTAGGTGACGTGCTTTCCCAAACACCAACCGGTACGGCGACATACCAATTGGGGTCTTGTACGCGGTCCGGACGTGCTTTCCTATTAGCATTGACAGTTTTGGACAGGATGCTCTTGATTTCTCTATTTGATACTTCAACTTGACCACTTGATTGCGGATGGTAAGGTGTAGAGACTTTATGGTTGACACCATACTTGGAGAGCAAGGCATCAAAAGCTCTACTACAAAAGTGCGATCCACCATCACTAATGATTACCCGGTGTTGATACCCAATTTTTCCCTGCATATTTTCACATTTACAAAATACTTTCAAAATAACGTATATATGCATATATAAGAATGCCTAAGGATTTTAGTCTTTTTTTTCCAACTTTTTAAAGATTTTTAAAATCAATTTATTGTCCATTTTAGCAGTACAAAATCAGTAATTATTCCCAAAATCTTCAATTTTGGTGAATAATTTATTTTATTCTCATGTTTATACAAAAATATAGTTAAGGTAATTTTTAATACACTTTTTACAAATTTATTTGGTATTTTAAGGCTAAATTGCATATAATTGCAATTCTAGCCTATTTTAAGCTTAATAGCATTTTTAATTATAAAAATTTATTCCAGTATTCTTAACCCAATTCTAACCCCAATTGGACCGGCCCAATTCCAATTTTACCCAACCCCTTAACCCATTTCTTTAACCCGCCCGAATTTTCTTTCAATCCAGGTCGTTGATCATTTTGATCAACGGCCAGGATCACCCCTTTCCATTTTAATTCACCAACCCCATCCTAATCCCACCATTTCGTTTAGTCCGCTGCCCTTGAATACTCTCCACCCCCAAAATTCTCTCAAAGGAACCCTAACCGTCTCCGACCCTTTTCCACCGTACTTTCACCGGAATCCATGGCTTCTCAGGCCATGGATGGTCTGTACTCACCCCCCTCCACCATTAGACCATGGGTGTTCGAAGCTTTGAGGTCTGAGCTCGATGATTCTCTTTCAAACCTTCTTAGATCTATGGTTCTATGGCCTCTCCGGCCATGCTCAGGCTTATTCAAGCATTAGGAGCCTATTTCCCACCTTATCCGACTCTACATCGGAGTTTCTTCCCAGCCTTTCTCATTTCTAGGGTTTCTCCGAAATCCTAAGCTATTCGAGGTTTTTCTTTGTTTGTTTTCTTAGATCTGTGATATATTTGTGTTCTACTGGATTTTTTAAGTGTTTTCCCCAATCTTTTCTTTCAAAATTATTTCTCTTCGATTTAGGGTTTCTGAAAGGTTTTCAAAACATCTTTCTGATTCTTTTCTTTATGTGTATTTGTCTATATTATGCTCGTGTGTTTTCCTTCTCTACCACACATGTGTTGTTCTTCTGTTTTCTTCATACTATACACGATTCTTCTATATCTTTGTATTCTACTGTGCCTTTAGACTAGGCTCGCATGTTAATCTTTGTTATGTTCTTCTATCTGTTCTTTGCCATATTTTCAGTATTTTTCTATTGTACGTGTTTCCTACTGAGTTCTTAAATTTGTTTGCTTTACCTGACTTTGTTTGAGTTCTAAGCATGCTTCCTTTATTGTTTCTTAAGTTTACATCAGTTCTTTCTCTCTGTTGAACTTGCTTAAATTCCGAAGCTTTTCTCAAACATGTTCTTTATGCTTTCAAACCTGCTATCATGTTTGTTGGTCTCTTATGAATATCCGAAACAGACCTCTTAGTCTGTTTTAATGGCTTGCCTTCTCATCTCTGTGCCTGATTCGAGTGAAAACCCTAGAATTTAGGGGTTTCTTTGGCAAGTTCAATTTTGTGTTTGGACTGGGGTTCTACTTTGAAACCCTGAACTCTCAGACTCATTCTGAGTCTATAAATTGGACCTGAACTTTTTTTATGAATGTTTCTATGATAGTCTTTTCTAATCAGCATGACAACTCCTTCTTGTTTGATATTTGTGTGCCTTATATATGAGAAATTCTTCTTTCAAAAAGGTTTTGCCAATTATGATTGATTCCGAATTCCTTTTAGTAAGGTTTGATTGATTGTTATTGATTTTCCTTAAGTAAAACCCTTTCATCTCTTTTCCTGACTTGGTTCATTCGAACAAAGCCTGCGATTTTGATTTTACTGACTGTTTAATTGGTTCCCTTTCCTTATTATCACAAACCGTGTACCACTGGACTGTTTCCTTAAATAAACTCCTACGTATTTACCCTCTTTGTATTACTTTGGAAAAGATTTCAGTCAAATTCTTTCCTTAACTGTTTTCTACCCGTTTGAAATCAGAATCCCTTAACTAAAGGGAGACTTTATGTGATTGATTGTAAAACTATTTTCTTACCTTTTCTTACTTACCTTCTGCATTATAAAAGGGGACTACCCTTCTGCACTTTCAAGAACAAACGATTGAATACTCTTTAAGACAACTTCGAATTCAATACTTTTACACACCTTCAGCTTACACTACTCACCTCACACTCTAAATTTCAATACTTTCACATTCTCATCTGAGTTTCTTCTGGCTGTTTGCATGCAATTTGGGCTTTACTACTACTTTTTCTCTACTTACTTTTGAAACTGGTATGTCCTAATTTAGTTTCAGCCATCACACCAATGTGTTTATTTACAGCTTCTGCAATCCTGTTTACTTTACTGTCCATGCTCATTGATTAATCTGTATATTATTTTCTTTGCACCTGTTTTCTGCTGTGAATCCCTATACCCCTATTCCCTCTATGTGTTTGAGTTAAGGTTCAGGCATGGCAGTATCCAAATTGTTGCTCATGTTTGGACCCGATCCTTAGTGGATCCTAACTCCCAAACAAATGTGGCTAACAGGCTGGTCAGGGGTACGCCAGCACTCCTAATTGCTGGGTATGACCACCAGCCTGCCATGGCCTTTCCAGAATCCCCTCTATTGCACTTACACTCATTCCTAGTTTCTAAGTTCTGCCCCCCTCCTATGAGCCTTGGTTTGGGACCTTGAGTTCCCTCTGAACTTGGACATCTGAGGGCTGGCCCTTCCACACTGCACTTTAATTCAATTCTGCAATTTATTTGGGTGTAAACCTGCCCGGAGTTCATGAAGCTCCTGGGAACTCTAACACACTCAAAAATGAGAAAGGCTTTGGAAATCAGATCTTTGGAGTTGGTTTATTTCATGTTTCAGACTTGGAGTCTAAATTAGGCTCTCCTCGGTTGTACTTTAATTTCTGATGTAATTTTACTTTCCTTTATTCATTCTGGGTTGTAATAATTTGTAATAACTTATGGGGGTATATAGTGAAAAGGGGAGGGTCACTCATGTATGCATGTGGATAGACATCATGTTCTTAGGTGTTTATTCCTGCAATCTCATCCTGCTTTTCATCTATGCATATCATATAGAAATCCTGCTTATTGTTCTTCACTTATGCATGTCATATAGAAATCCCGTCTATAGTTCTGCACTTATGCATATCATATAGAAATCCTGCTTATAGTTCTTCACTTATGCATGTCATATAGAAATCCTGTCTATAGTTCTGCACTTATGCATTTCATATAGAAATCCTACTTATAGTTTTGCACTTATGCATATATAGATACCATGCCTTTGAGGTTATGCAATCATATAGATACCATGACTATAGGCTTCTGCATTCTTGCATCGTATAGATAACCTGCCTATAGGATCTTTTAAATTTTGCATTTTGCATCTATCGTTAGGCAAACGGTTTATAGGTTTAAAATAACAAAATCGCATAATAGATACCATGCCTATAGGACTCTCGCGTTTCTATAAAAGTTTTAAAATCAATCACGCCTAGAAAGCATGTCTATAAGGGTAATCAACTGAATCTGAATCAAGCCTAAAATCAACAATTTCGATACTCAACATCTGCAGAGTGTATGTTTGCTTTCTTTAAAAACAGTATACTTCGCATTGCTAGATATCATGCCCATAGGTCTCACCTAGGCAAGCCATTAGGTAATTAATTAACTACACCAGTCTTTAATAATTACAACCAGCGGGCAGGCCTAATTTGGACTTCTTATCTAAAAATATGTGATAAATCAGCCACGCCCTAACGTTTAAGTTTAATTAAAGACCTAATCAGTATCTGAAAGACATGCTAAAACTACATGTTCTTTATGTTTTAAGGAGGTTTGTTTGAGCCTTATCTGTTATGTGCTTCCCCATACTTGTCATGTATGTTTTGAATGTCGCCTTAGACTTTTGTCCTTTTTAAACTCTAAAAGCCAATTTTCCCTCCCCTTTAGGACTAGTAGTCCCTAATACCTCCGGGGCTGATAGGATTGGGATGGGTAATAGCATGCAATAAGTAACGAGACCATTCCGCGATTTAATACCTTAACGGGGTGGGTAAGGGTTAACATGGATATGATGACCACGCGATAACACCACGTGTATAAATGGTTACCGGGTGTTGTGTGGGGTGATCCGTGTTATTTATAAACCTAGGACCCCCCTCCCTCTTTACTTGTTTACTTCCTTTTTCCAGAATTTTAAAGCTGTTTAGTTTTCAGTTTCTTTAACTTCTTCTTTTACTTCAATCACTTGTACTTATTATGCAAAAATCTCTCTTTTAATTGTCTGATTTTCAGTACTGTTTCTCCCCAAACTTCCGCCTCTTTCACGTTTTTTTTTCTTTTTCGAATTACTTGCATCAGTTATTTGACCCCTTTTCCTTTACTTGTGTATCTTTCTTTAATTATAAAACTACCTTCTTCCAAATTTCAGCACTCTTTAAACCTCTTGTACTTCTTTTATTTGCAACCGTTATGTGAAAGTTACCTAGTATTTACAATGCTTGCTTGATTACTTGTTTGTATTTAAAGTCACAATTGTAGCATGGCCGGGAACCACACTAGTGGATCTTGAGGGGTGCCTAACACCTTCCCCTCGAGATAATTTCAAGCCCTTACCCAACCTCTGGTTTTCTAAATCAAATTCATTTTTAGTGTCCTAATGCACTTAATCATTAGGTGGCGACTCTTCTAAATTGCAAACCCAGTTCCCAAAAGGAAAAGAGTTTTCCGCCCAAATGTCATAAACCCAATTTCGCGAGAAAAAGGGGGCATCGACAGCATGGCGACTCTGCTGGAGATTTCTTTAAGGCTTTTACCATTTCATGCTATTTGTGACTTTATGTTTCTTTACATGTCTTTACTTGTTTAAATGCCTTTAAGTATTTATTCTTTCTTCTACTACGAAACTAATTTGGCTCTTTGTTTCTTTTCTTAATGTTTTCCTTTATCGCTTTCCTTTAATACTGTTGTAAATTATGAGAAACTATTGTAATTATTACTCTATGAACGTGCAAATACATGACAATTTGTTTAATTATTGTAACTGCATATTCAACATCATATTCCACTCGTGCCAAACAAAAGACCATAGCAACGCTTATAATGAGTGGTTGCGCCCTTCTGATATTATCATCCCCTAAATCCGGCAAAGGCATATTTGCGGTAAAACCAGTCGATCAACAGTGTAGTCGACGGTTCCGTGCCTTTCCCTCTTGAGTTGTCCGCTCAAGGGTACGAGTCTAATACTCCATAGAAACCCTACTCTGTTTAATTGTGCATGCATCATTGTCAAACCTAGCCGAGTCAGTTATGTTGTCCGCATAATGACTCTTTAAGATAGCCTTGTCCAAAGTCCACTAGGTTTCCTTGAAACCCAAACGGACACTACCACGTTCTGTGCACTCATTTGGAGAACTAAATGCTTCTTATGCCAATTATTGATATTTAATAGTCGAGTCTGGTGGGGGTAGGGTCTAACCCTTTTGTTTTGCAAAAATGAGGCATGAGTTCCCCAACTTCGGTATGGTTAGCACGCCCTCACTCTTGTTGACCTGGTGGAGGAATCTCCCATCATGTGACCAAATCAATGAATGGAAAGAGAGGGTCACCAAGGCTAGCGAAAAGCTGGAATATCTGGAATACAGTCTGCTGGAATTGGAAGGAAAAGTGAGGAAGAGAGTCACCGACTGCCAGAACGCTGAGGGAAACGAAGGAGAACGCCTGGCAAAGGCATTTTTACTGGAGAATCTGCGTGAACTGGAAGATTTGATCAACGAGAGCATTCAACCTGGGGAAGGTCCTTCTGGGACCAAATAGATAGGAATTTACTTTTCCAATTATGAATGTAATAAGGCCTATGGCCACTAGTGACATTTTTATTTCCTGTTATTTAGTGTCGTTTTGGGATTCGTCTACCTTTTTATCAATAAAATGAGGCATTTAGCATTCTAAGTTCTCCAAATTTACTTGTCGCTAGGCCTACCTCGGGCACAACGAGGTCCCCAAAATTAGGATACGCTTTATATTTCCTGCACTACGTGTTTAAATATTGCAACATCCTTTCTTTATGATCCTTACTAACTTATCACCTTATGTTTTTACTTTTGTTTATTCCCCTCCCCAAAATGTTAGTTTGTGAACTCTAGCAACATCAGCATGTTTTACAAGATCCAAGGGCCCTCCACCTACTCCTCCTCCCAGTCCTGTCAGGCAAAAAGACAAAAGAAGAATGGAAGATTCAAACAACTCAGCTGAACGAGTAGAGGTCACTCGTAGTGCCATGGTCCCCAAGGAAAATGCCTCTCAGATAGAACAAAAGCTACTGAAATTCCAAGAAGAGCTTGATCAAGTCCGGAATTTGGCAAGTCTGTCATTTTCCCTTACCGCTCCAGAAGTTACTCAGAATCCCATACCTCCACAAAATGTCCCAAACCATCCCGCTCCTCACCACCACTGCAATACTTGCCACACTCCCAACAACACTCCGCTGCTCATCCCGGAACCATTGAACTCCATAAATGACCACTGCCACAACCAACACAACACCCCCATCTATGTGGAAATTGTGTCGGACCCTACTAAACCCATCTCAAGAACACCTGAGTCCGATAATAAAGACTCGCTCATCAGAAATTTGGCTTAAGAACTTAAGAAGCTGACCACCAGGATCCAAGGCGTTGAAGGTAGTAAAGGAATTGAGGGGCTAAACTATGAAGATTTATGCATACAGCCCGATGTCGAACTGCCCGAGGGGTACAAACCTCCTAAGTTCGAAATGTTTGATGGCACAGGGTATCCCAGGATTCACTTGAGGACATACTGCGAAAAGCTGGTCGGAGTAGGGAAAGATGAGAAGATCCGCATGAAGCTTTTCATGAGGAGCCTGAAAGGAGATGCTCTGTCTTGGTACATTAGCCAAGACCCAAAGAAGTGGTCAAACTGGGTCAGTATGGCGTCCGACTTCATGGATAGGTTCAGATTCAACATGGAAAATGCACCGGATGTGTTTTACATTCAGAATTTAAAGAAGAAGCCCACAGAAACGTTCCGCGAGTATGCCACTCATTGGAGATTAGAGGCTGCTAAGGTTCGACCTTCTTTAGGGGAAGAACATATGAACAAATTTTTCGTCCGGGCTCAGGATCCGCAATACTATGAAAGACTAATGCTGATCGAGAACCATAAATTTTCTGACATCATCAAGCTAGGAGAAAGGATTGAAGAAGGTATCAAGAGTGGTATGGTTATTAATTTTGAAGCTTTGCAAGCCACCAACAAGGCTCTGCAGTCCGGTGGTACATCCAAGAAGAGGGGCGTAAGTGCCGTAATGGTTGCACAGAGAACCAAATCACCTATCAAATACCAAACCTACCCGATATCTCCACATACATATCAGCCCACTCCAAATTTCCAAACACCCGCACCCTCCTACCAAACACCACCGCCTACCCATCAATCGCCTCCACCTCCTACATACCAACCTGTTTCACCCAGATATTCCCAGCCCGCACACGTCCACCAAGCTTACAACACTCAACAATCCCACTATCAATCACCTCCCCCTCGCCAAAACTTTCCTAGACCCCGACCAAATTTCGACCGCAGACCTCCCAAACAGTATACCGCCATTGCCGAACCAATCGACCAGCTGTATGAAAGACTCAAAGCTGCTGGTTATGTCACCCCTATCCCTGCCATAACCCCTGAAAACCCTTCCCAATGGGTCAACCCAAATAAAACCTGTGCATACCATTCTGGCATGAAGGGGCATACTATTGATAAATGCCGCTCCCTGAAGGACAATATCCAGGCTTTGATTGACAACAAGATCATCGTGGCAAAGGAGCCTGCTCCGAATATCCGCAACAACACTCTATCAGACCACAAGGGTGGAGGTGTTCATATGATTGAAATAGAGGACGATTGGGATCCCAAAGGATCAATCGGTTTGATCACAGAAGGCGACGATCCAAAGAAGCCAACAGTCACTCTTAATCCGATTGTAGTCCAAATTCAGCCTTCTGAAGATGCCGAGGTGAACATGTCCATACCACTTGAGTTTGAAACACCAGCCTCTACAAAGACGCCAACACCAATTGAGGTCGAGTTTGGGTCCCCAAAGGCGCCAGAGCCATTTGAAGTTGTTGTATTACCTTCCAAAGCAAGGGTGCCTATTCTAGTAGCAATGACAGTCGTAACACCATTCCACACCAAAGCCATACCATGGGACTACACAGCCGAGGAAAGAAGGAAGGGGAAAGCCAAGTTCAGGGAAACGGTTGTGGCACAGGGTATGACAAGAATCGGCAGGGTTATACTCCAGACACTTGGCTGAGTCAAGTAAGCAGACCTCTGGGTGACAAGCCATCACTGAAACTGGGCCCGATGATCTCTGGAGAAAGATACTAAGCGAAGGAAATATTAGTCAGTTGGATCGAGTTGAAACAGAACACTAGCCGCAGATCTAACTATTCCTGGCTTTGCTAAGAGTCCGATGCCACCAAGAATGCCTTGTTTGAAGGTGGCTGAGTGAGGCCATATGTACACAAGGAAATACTCACTGTGAGGAGAAAAATTGCAAACATGTGATGTCAGGTATGGAGAAGTCACAACATCACTTTTTATGAAGATGAGCTCACCACCAGCAAGGGTGAGTCACAACAAGGCATGCATACATCACCGTGCAGTGGCGAAGATTATATTTATAACCAGATCCGATGTGATGGGTCAGCCACAACAGATTTGTTCCATTAGTAACACTTAGAACATTGGAAAAGGGCTGCACGAATCAGAGCGGGCCAATCAACATTTAAGTGCTTATCGACGGGTTCTCAAATGTCCACTCATTGAGGATATTATAGCTTTAGATTGCAGAAGGGGCCACTTGCGTTTGATGTTACGACTTTCAAGTGATAGATGTGCCGGCATCTTACAATCTGCTGTTGGGACGACCCTGGATTCATGCTGCCGGGGCCGTGGCATCAACACTACATCAGGCAGTAAAATTTGAGTGGAATCACCAGGAGGTGATCATTCATGGTGACGGTAGTAATCCCATATATAGTCGCCAGACCATTCAGCGATAGGAGGAAGAAGAAGAATAGGTGGGGAAACTTAACACCACATCGAGCGAGTCAACGCCGTCGATAAAGAAATATGGTGGGATAACAAAATTGAAAGCATACTGAATTGGAGCAGGTATGAACCTGGCAAGGGACTTGGCAAGAATCTCCAAGGAATCGCTAAGCCCATCAAGCTCAAGAAACACGGCACCACCTTCGGATTGGGATATGAGTATACCTGGAAGGAATTCAATGAATGGTCACCACCCTGGCACGGTCCTTACTACCCATTGGAGCAGCCGATACCCCGATTGGAGCAGACTTTCCAACCGGCCGAAGTCACCTATGGGTCGGAAGAAGAGGAAGCATTAGCAGCAATAAGGAACTTGTTCCTAGAAGATGATGACATGGATTGCTGTGTTATTTTTGAGGAGGAGGGGGAGGAAGGCCCTTCCATACAGGCTGTAAGCGGAGAAGCATGCCTCAACAACTGGACCGTCAGAACCACTAGAGCCCGGCGTGCCTCGGGGTAGCAAGGCTGAACAAACACCATGCACTATCTTATTTTTACTAGTTTACTTTCCTTTCGCATTTTTGTTTTGGCAAGAAAGAGCTCCGATGTTTAAAACATTTATGGAATTTATCAAAAGCAATTCGGCTTTCTTATAAATCTTACTCTTATTATTTTCTCTCATTACTTTACTTATACAGCATTACTATTACATATCTTGATGAACCGATGACTGTGACTTGCAACGAGACAACGCAACAAACGGACATAGATTCAGAGGAAGATGATATACCAGAAGAAATTGTTAAAGAAGTTGAGAGTTTTGAGAATAGACCTAAGTCCAACCTGGACGAGACCGAAATCATCAACCTGGGAGATGCCAGAAACATCAAAGAAATACGAATCAGCGTTCATTTGTCACCATCAGAGAAGGAAGAATATATACAAAGTTTTTAAGAGAGTATGAGGACATATTTGCCTGGTCGTGCGACGACATGACTGGTCTGAGTACATCTATTATGGCTCACAAATTGCCGACTGATCCAACCTGTCCGCCAGTAAAGCAGAAGCTCAGAAAATTCAAGCCTGATATGAGTTTGAAAATCAAGGAAGAAGTCACTAAGCAAGTCAAAGCTAAGTTTCTTAGGGTAGTAGAATACCCGACATGGTTAGCCAACATAGTGCCAGTGCCAAAGAAGGACGGGAAGGTCAGAGTCTGTGTTGACTACCGGGATCTCAACCGGGCCAGTCCAAAAGACGACTTCCCTTTGCCAAACATTCACATCTTGATTGACAATTGCGCCAAGCATGAGTTGCAATCATTTGTAGATTGTTTCGCCGGTTACCATCAGATCTGGATGGATGAAGAAGATGCTGAGAAAACGGCTTTCATTACGCCATGGGGAATGTATTGTTACAAGATGATGCCATTCGGCCTGAAGAATGCAGGGGCCACCTACATGAGGGCCATGACTACCATTTTCCATGACATGATACACAAGGAGATAGAGGTATATGTGGATGACGTTATCATCAAATCCAAGAAGGTCGCTGACCACGTAAAAGATCTGAGGAAGTTTTTCAACAGATTACGGAGGTACAAATACTACGAGCTGGTTACTTTTGGATGACTATAGAAATGGACTGCATCCAGTATGTCCGGAAGTGCCACCGCTGTCAGATCCATGCAGACATGATAAAGGTGCCTCCAAATGAGCTTAATGCAACAAGCTCACCATGGCAGTTCGCCGCTTGGGGAATGGGTGTTATTGGACCAATCGAACCTGCCGCATCAAACGGGCACAGTTTTTTCCTAGTAGCAATTGATTATTTCTCCAAATGGGTTGAAGCAGCATCTTACAGAGCAGTGACTAAGAAAGTCGTGACAGACTTCGTCCGTGACCGTATTGTTTGTCGGTTCGGGATTCCAGAATCAATCATTACTTATAATGGTTCCAACCTCAACAGTGACTTAATGAAGACTATGTGTGAAACCTTCAAGATCAAACACAAGAATTCCACAACTTACAGGCCTCAGATAAATGGAGCCGTAGAAGCCGCCAACAAGAACATCAAGAAAATTCTAAGGAAGATGATAGAAAAGCATAGCAGTGGCATGAGAAATTATCATTTGCTTTATTGGGGGTACCGCACCACAGTCCGCACATCAACCGGGGCAACTCCCTACATGCTGGTTTATGGTACAAAGGCGGTCATTCCCACCGAGATAGAAATTCCTTCCTTGAGGATCATACAGGAAGCAGAACTCGACGATGCAGAATGGGTAAAAAGTCGCTACGAGCAGTTAGCTCTTATAGATGGAAAAAGAATGAATGCAGTTTGCCACAGTCAGCTTTACCAGAACAGAATGTCCCGAGCCTTCAACAAGAGAGTCAAACCAAGATAGTTTACACCGGGGCAACTGGTGTTAAAGAAGATTTTCCCGCATCAGGATGAGGCCAAAGGGAAGTTCTCTCCCAACTGGCAGGGTCCGTACATGGTTCACCGGGTTCTAACAGGAGGAGCCCTCATACTTGCAGAAATGGACGGAGAAGTTTGGCCGAAGCCGATCAATTCAGATGCAGTGAAGCGATACTATGTGTAACCATTTATGATTTCCTTTATGATGTAATTTGAACTACGTCTGACCTGATTCCTGTTTAATAAGGGATACGTAGGCAACCTTATGGGTTCGGTCACATTTCAATAAAATTTTCATTTCCCCCGCAATTGGAAACTGGGGCAGAATTTTGAGGAGGACCCTCAAAATTCCGAAGTAACTTCAGCCGATCATCGCAAGCAACCGTCAGAAGCGGCACCCTAGTAAACTGGGGCAGAATTTTTAGGAGAACCCTCAAAATTCTGTAGCAGGAGAGGTTGCAATGTCCTGAACCACGTCGCAGTCGTCGGTTCATCTAAAACTATTTCTTAAATATATACGATATGCCATATCTTTAACAAATTCATGCATGTTTATCATCGGAATTGTTTTGTTTAGCAACGCTACCCTAGGGATACCCACAGTATCACCAAATCAGAAGCCGAGCCGGTCAAGCGAAGTCAGCGGGGGCACGGAACTAACCTTTCCCCTCTACAAAACTCACGATTTTTCTTTGGATGCAGGCACCCAAGTCACAAGTTTATATATTACGCACTCCTACTGCTCAGGAATACGATTCTCGAAATTATCGCTTCACAACCGCTATCCGCATACAATATCCCTAGCAGCCATAATATCACAATCACCAACCAGTTGTCAGTTATCAGCTAAGAGTCTTTTATTACTATTCGTCTTTCATCTTTTGCATAAGGCTACTATTCTGACTTCCGAGGTTAAGCTCTACCTCCATCTGCGTCTCTCTGCATTGCATAAGGCTACCTTTCTGCCTTCCGAGACTAAGCTCTGTCTCCATCTGCATTTCTCTACATTGCATAAGGCTACCTTTCTGCCTTCCGAGACTAAGCTCTGTCTCCATCTGCATTTTTGCATTGCATAAGGCTACCTTTCTGCCTTCCGAGACTAAGCTCTGTCTCCATCTGCATTTTTGCATTGCATAAGGCTACCTTTCTGCCTTCCGAGGTTAAGCTCTACCTCCATCTACATCGGCTGAAACACCGCCAACCTTATTTAAATTCCTGTCGGCTGAAATATCGCCATTTACATTTTTTTACATCGGCTGAAACACCGCCAACTTTATTTAAACTTCTGTCGGCTGAAATATCGCCATTTACATTTTTCTGCATCGGCTGAAACATCGCCAGCTTTGTTTATATTTCTGTCAGCTGAAATATCGCCATTTACATTTCTTCTTCACATCGGCTGAAATACCGCCAAATCTTGCATTTCATGGGCTGAAATACCGCCAAACTGTCCAAGGACGTCATTGTTCGAAGGCACCATCTTCATAGCCCGAGAACCCCATGCCATGGCCCGAGGACCCCGCTTTATGTTCTGCACATCATTATTCAAAGGCATCATGGTTCGGAGGCACCATTATCATAGCCCGAGAACATCATTTCATAGCCTGCGAATCCTTTATTATGCGCTTCATGGCCCAGGACATCATGGCCTGAGGATGTCATCTTAACCGTCCAAAGACAACATTCATGGTCCAATGGGAACTTGCATCACGTTTAAATTCCGCACGATATGCTTGCATTACTTAATTCCAGGTACGTCAGCTGGCCATGGCCATTACAGCAGAAGCGATCTCGCTCCGGTTCTCACAGCCCATCAGTACCTGATCACCCTTCCCAACCTAAATATTGCGCCCGTCTCTTCAAAAACCTCCATCGACATACTCCGTCGATGCATACTGAACTACATATGACCTGATTCCTGTAAAACCAAGGATATGTACGCAGCTCAGAAACCAGAGCGCAGTCAAAACCTTTGCAAGTCGTCTCTCGCGGTCAAAATTGGTCATTATATCTTTACCCGACAACTCGTTCATCCTTCCCGGGTAAAGAGGGGCAGCTGTTGATACCCAAATTTTCCCTATATTTTTATATATGCAAAATACTTTCAAAATAGCATGTACAGGCATATATAAGCATGCCACAAAGTTTTGGTATTTTTCCTTTATTTTTTTCTTAAGATTTTAAACCAATTTATTGTCTATTTTAATACTACAAAATTCAATAATTATTCCCAAACTAGCATTGTTTAGCGAATAATTTATTTCATTCTCATATTTACCCTAAGATATAATTGGGATAATTTTTGTATATTTTTATTACATTTATTTA